>NC_141042.1:35000-37500 GCF_052040795.2 Danio rerio
AAACCCCCACCCTGACCCTAACCCTACACGTGGCCCTCGTTAGCGCCCCCCCGGTGGTGTTCGTTTCCGCTAAACCCTAGACCCCATTTAGCAAGAACGAACACTGTGACTAACCCCTAACCCAAACCCTAGCCATAAGCCAACACATGGATGGACGGACAGACAGACAGACAGACAGACAGACAGACAGACAGACAGACAGACAGACAGACAGACAGACAGACGGACAAATAACGAATCAAAGGACACCTCATTCATGCAAATTGGACCTACCGTTCAAAAGATACAGCCCTTTTAGTCTGGACCAATCAGATCCAATATGCTAATGAGGGTGAAACATAATGAGGGTGAAACTCGTATTGACACCTATACCTATATGCAGCCTTGACCCTAACCCTCCTCAAACCCCCATCCCAAAACCCCCAACCCCCACCACATGGCCCTTAACCCCTTAACCCCAAGACGATAACCCTAAACACAGAGAGACCGAATGACCCCAAAACCCCCACCCTGACCCTAACCCTACACGTGGCCCTCGTTAGCGCCCCCCGGTGGTGTTCGTTTCCGCTAAACCCCAGACCCCATTTAGCAAGAACGAACACTCTGACTAACCCCTAACCCAAACCCTAGCCATAAGCCAACACATGGATAGACGGACAGACAGACAGACAGAGAGACAGACAGACAGAGAGACAGACAGACAGACAGACAGACAGACAGACGGACAAATAACGAATCAAAGGACACCTCATTCATGCAAATTGGACCTACCGTTCAAAAGATACAGCCCTTTTAGTCTGGACCAATCAGATCCAATATGCTAATGAGGGTGAAACATAATGAGGGTGAAACTCGTATTGACACCTATACCTATATGCAGCCTTGACCCTAACCCTCCTCAAACCCCCATCCCAAAACCCCCAACCCCCACCACATGGCCCTTAACCCCTTAACCCCAAGACGATAACCCTAAACACAGAGAGACCGAATGACCCCAAAACCCCCACCCTGACCCTAACCCTACACGTGGCCCTCGTTAGCGCCCCCCGGTGGTGTTCGTTTCCGCTAAACCCCAGACCCCATTTAGCAAGAACGAACACTCTGACTAACCCCTAACCCAAACCCTAGCCATAAGCCAACACATGGATGGACGGACAGACAGACGGACAGACAGACAGACAGACAGACAGACAGACAGACAGACAGACAGACAGACAGACAGACAGACAGACAGACAGACGGACAAATAACGAATCAAAGGACACCTCATTCATGCAAATTGGACCTACCGTTCAAGAGATACAGCCCTTTTAGTCTGGACCAATCAGATCCAATATGCTAATGAGGGTGAAACATAATGAGGGTGAAACTCGTTTTGACACCTATACCTAACCCTACACGTGGCCCTCGTTAGCGCCCCCCGGTGGTGTTCGTTTCCGCTAAACCCCAGACCCCATTTAGCAAGAACGAACACTCTGACTAACCCCTAACCCAAACCCTAGCCATAAGCCAACACATGGATGGACGGACAGACAGACAGACAGACAGACAGACAGACAGACAGACAGACAGACAGACAGACAGACAGACAGACAGACAGACAGACAGACAGACAGACAGACAGACAGACGGACAAATAACGAATCAAAGGACACCTCATTCATGCAAATTGGACCTACCGTTCAAGAGATACAGCCCTTTTAGTCTGGACCAATCAGATCCAATATGCTAATGAGGGTGAAACATAATGAGGGTGAAACTCGTTTTGACACCTATACCTATATGCAGCCTTGACCCTAACCCTCCTCAAACCCCCATCCCAAAACCCCCAACCCCCACCACATGGCCCTTAACCCCTTAACCCCAAGACGATAACCCTAAACACAGAGAGACCGAATGACCCCAAAACCCCCACCCTGACCCTAACCCTACACGTGGCCCTCGTTAGCGCCCCCCGGTGGTGTTCGTTTCCGCTAAACCCCAGACCCCATTTAGCAAGAACGAACACTCTGACTAACCCCTAACCCAAACCCTAGCCCTGACCCTAACCCTACACGTGGCCCGGCCTGGCTGGCTGGCTAGCTGGCCGGCCAGGGCTTGCCTGGCCTGGGCTGGGCAGGCCTGGCTGACTGGGCTGGGCTGGGCTGGGCTGGGCTGGGCTGGGCTGGGCTGGGCTGGCCGGCTGGGGCTTGCCTGGCCTGGGCTGGCTGGCTGGCTGACTGGGCTGGGCTGGCCGGCCGGGGCTTGCCTGGCCTGGGCTGACTGGGCTGGCTGGCTGGCTGGCTGACTGGGCTGGGCTGGGCTGGGCTGGGCTGGGCTGGGCTGGGCTGGGCTGGGCTGGGCTGGCTGGCTGGCTGGCTGGCTGGCTGACTGGGCTGGGCTGGGCTGGGCTGGGCTGGGCTGGGCTGGGCTGGGCTGGGCTGGGCTGGGCTGGCCGGCCGGGGCTTGCCTGGCCTGGGCTGGGCTGGGCTGGCCGGCCGGGGCTTGCCTGGCCTGGGCT
>NC_141042.1:45000-47500 GCF_052040795.2 Danio rerio
CACCCTGGGCGGGCAGAGGGAGACCGGCGCTCGCCCTGGCCCCTGGAGCCAAAGGGAGAACCGACCCGCCTCGACCCCAACCCACAGGCCCCCGGCAGAGCCACCCTGGGCGGGCAGAGGGAGACCGGCGCTCGCCCTGGCCCCTGGAGCCAAAGGGAGAACCGACCCGCCTCGACCCCAACCCACAGGCCCCCGGCAGAGCCACCCTGGGCGGGCAGAGGGAGACCGGCGCTCGCCCTGGCCCCTGGAGCCAAAGGGAGAACCGACCCCCCTCGACCCCAACCCACAGGCCGCCGCGGGAGCCACCCTGGGCGGGCAGGGATTGTGGAAATTTCCCTTGTCTGATGCCCAAAGGTACCAAGCCCCCCCAACCTCACCCTCCTGGCCGGCAGGGGAGCCTTCGTGGGCGGGCAGGAGCAGTGTGCAAGTCGCCCTGGAGCTGGGCGTTGGAACCTAGTTCAAGCGCCCAAAACCTAAGTCCACTAAATCACGCCTTCTCTGAAACCTCGACGGCAGGTCAGTGATAAAGGGTGGTGGAGTGCAGGACCTCCAGGCGGTGCGGCCTGGCATCCAAGCCCAAAAAGGCACCACCTGCCCGGCTTTGATCGGTCGGTCGCTCGGCCTGGATGTAAGGAGGGGACCGGTGGGTTTTGACACTTCCCTGAACTTTGACCGCGGCTTCAGATGAGGGTGCGGCTGGTGACCCACAAATGACTTGGCTTGATGGATGGATGAACAGACTATATATATTTATATAATTATAATTTATATAATTGTTATTTATAATTATATAATTATAATTTATATAATTATTATTTATAATTTATAATTATATATATATATATATATATATATATATATAGATATATATATGTGTGTATGTATATGTATATATATATATAAAATACACACACACACACACACACACACACACACACACACACACACACACACAGATATATTTTTTAATTTATTTTTAAAAAAAAATTTATAATATTTTTTAATCTTTTTTTTTTTCAAAGCTACTTTTATTCTTGTCAAAATAAAACAAACAAGACTTTCTCCAGAAGAAAAAAATATCAGACACACTGTGACAGTATCAGACAGATATTAATTTGCTCTTTTAAACATCCTATCTAATAACACACAGATGTCAATGCAAATTAGCGCCCCCTATGCTGTTCGAAGCTGCTATGGTACTGCACTTTTTAGCCATTTCGAACACATGCCATATCCCCTTTTGTACACTAGAGGGGGCAATTTAATCAACATTTCCAGTTGGGGTTATTATCAGGGATATGTAACTGCACAGATATGATTCAATAAAGGACACTTACTGCATGGATGGATGGATGAACAGACTATATATATTTATATAATTATAATTTGTATAATTAATATTTATAATTTATAATTAAATATATATAATTTATATATATATATATATATATATATAATTTATATATATATATATATATATATATATATATATATATATATATACAAACACACACACACAAACACTCACACACACACACACACACACACACACACACACACACACACACACACACACACACAGATATATTTTTTAATTTATTTTTTAAATCTTTTTTATAATATTTTTTAATCTTTTTTTTTTTTTCAAAGCTACTTTTATTCTTGCCAAAATAAAACAAACAAGACTTTCTCCAGAAGAAAAAAATATCAGACACACTGTGACAGTATCAGACAGATATTAATTTGCTCTTTTAAACATCCTATCTAATAACACACAGAGGTCAATGCAAATTAGCGCCCCCTATGCTGTTCGAAGCTGCTATGGTACTGCACTTTTTAGCCATTTCGAACACATGCCATATCCCCTTTTGTACACTAGAGGGGGCAATTTAATCAACATTTCCAGTTGGGGTTATTATCAGGGATATGTAACTGCACAGATATGATTCAATAAAGGACACTTACTGCATGGATGGATGGATGAACAGACTATATATATTTATATAATTATAATTTGTATAATTAATATTTATAATTTATAATTAAATATATATAATTTATATATATATATATATATATATATATATATATATAATTTATATATATATATATATATATATATATATATATATATATATATATACAAACACACACACACAAACACTCACACACACACACACACACACACACACACACACACACACACACACACACACACACACACACACACAGATATATTTTTTAATTTATTTTTTAAATCTTTTTTATAATATTTTTTAATCTTTTTTTTTTTCAAAGCTACTTTTATTCTTGCCAAAATAAAACAAACAAGACTTTCTCCAGAAGAAAAAAATATCAGACACACTGTGACAGTATCAGACAGATATTAGTTTGCTCTTTTAAACATCATATCTAATAACACACAGAGGTCAATGCAAATTAGCGCCCCCTATGCTGTTCGAAACTGCTATGGTACTGCACTTTTTAGCCATTTCGAACA
>NC_141042.1:50000-175000 GCF_052040795.2 Danio rerio
CTACCCCTAGTTGACTACCCCTAGTTGACTACCCCTAGTTGACTACCCCTAGTTGACTACCCCTAGTTGACTACCCCTAGTTGACTACCCCTAGTTGACTACCCCTAGTTGACTACCCCTAGTTGACTACCCCTAGTTGACTACCCCTAGTTGACTACCCCTAGTTGACTACCCCTAGTTGACTACCCCTAGTTGACTACCCCTAGTTGACTACCCCTAGTTGACTACCCCTAGTTGACTACCCCTAGTTGACTACCCCTAGTTGACTACCCCTAGTTGACTACCCCTAGTTGACTACCCCTAGTTGACTACCCCTAGTTGACTACCCCTAGTTGACTACCCCTAGTTGACTACCCCTAGTTGACTACCCCTAGTTGACTACCCCTAGTTGACTACCCCTAGTTGACTACCCCTAGTTGACTACCCCTAGTTGACTACCCCTAGTTGACTACCCCTAGTTGACTACCCCTAGTTGACTACCCCTAGTTGACTACCCCTAGTTGACTACCCCTAGTTGACTACCCCTAGTTGACTACCCCTAGTTGACTACCCCTAGTTGACTACCCCTAGTTGACTACCCCTAGTTGACTACCCCTAGTTGACTACCCCTAGTTGACTACCCCTAGTTGACTACCCCTAGTTGACTACCCCTAGTTGACTACCCCTAGTTGACTACCCCTAGTTGACTACCCCTAGTTGACTACCCCTAGTTGACTACCCCTAGTTGACTACCCCTAGTTGACTACCCCTAGTTGACTACCCCTAGTTGACTACCCCTAGTTGACTACCCCTAGTTGACTACCCCTAGTTGACTACCCCTAGTTGACTACCCCTAGTTGACTACCCCTAGTTGACTACCCCTAGTTGACTACCCCTAGTTGACTACCCCTAGTTGACTACCCCTAGTTGACTACCCCTAGTTGACTACCCCTAGTTGACTACCCCTAGTTGACTACCCCTAGTTGACTACCCCTAGTTGACTACCCCTAGTTGACTACCCCTAGTTGACTACCCCTAGTTGACTACCCCTAGTTGACTACCCCTAGTTGACTACCCCTAGTTGACTACCCCTAGTTGACTACCCCTAGTTGACTACCCCTAGTTGACTACCCCTAGTTGACTACCCCTAGTTGACTACCCCTAGTTGACTACCCCTAGTTGACTACCCCTAGTTGACTACCCCTAGTTGACTACCCCTAGTTGACTACCCCTAGTTGACTACCCCTAGTTGACTACCCCTAGTTGACTACCCCTAGTTGACTACCCCTAGTTGACTACCCCTAGTTGACTACCCCTAGTTGACTACCCCTAGTTGACTACCCCTAGTTGACTACCCCTAGTTGACTACCCCTAGTTGACTACCCCTAGTTGACTACCCCTAGTTGACTACCCCTAGTTGACTACCCCTAGTTGACTACCCCTAGTTGACTACCCCTAGTTGACTACCCCTAGTTGACTACCCCTAGTTGACTACCCCTAGTTGACTACCCCTAGTTGACTACCCCTAGTTGACTACCCCTAGTTGACTACCCCTAGTTGACTACCCCTAGTTGACTACCCCTAGTTGACTACCCCTAGTTGACTACCCCTAGTTGACTACCCCTAGTTGACTACCCCTAGTTGACTACCCCTAGTTGACTACCCCTAGTTGACTACCCCTAGTTGACTACCCCTAGTTGACTACCCCTAGTTGACTACCCCTAGTTGACTACCCCTAGTTGACTACCCCTAGTTGACTACCCCTAGTTGACTACCCCTAGTTGACTACCCCTAGTTGACTACCCCTAGTTGACTACCCCTAGTTGACTACCCCTAGTTGACTACCCCTAGTTGACTACCCCTAGTTGACTACCCCTAGTTGACTACCCCTAGTTGACTACCCCTAGTTGACTACCCCTAGTTGACTACCCCTAGTTGACTACCCCTAGTTGACTACCCCTAGTTGACTACCCCTAGTTGACTACCCCTAGTTGACTACCCCTAGTTGACTACCCCTAGTTGACTACCCCTAGTTGACTACCCCTAGTTGACTACCCCTAGTTGACTACCCCTAGTTGACTACCCCTAGTTGACTACCAGAATATATTTTTATATTAATAAATAACTACTAATTCAGTAAATTAGGGGTACAGTTCAGTAGGGGTTATATTCTCAACTTAAGAACTGACCAGATTTTGTTTAGGGTTGTGTGTTAAAATTGTTTATGTTCTTCAGTTACAAATTATCTGGTTTTAAGGTTAAGTTTGAGGGAAGGTTGTTGTTTACAATTATGTTTGACTTAAGGGTAGACACGGTTTAGTCAATTTTGCTTCAATGCTTTAAGAAATGATTTGTTGCTCTGAGAAGTTAGTTTAGGATTGGTTAAGAAACCCCTTGTGGTTAGTGTTAGGTGTAAGAACGTGGTATATTCTGGTCTACAAAAAAAAGTAGATGAAGATTCAAAATGCTGGTTAAGACCATGCAAGAAAGAACTGAACATTGAACAATCTTGGTTAAAGATCCATGATTGGTGTGTGGATGGGAATAAATGATGATTCAAGTGACATAGTATCCAAGTAGATGATGTCGATCCAAGATAAAGGCTAGTGTTCGAAGAGAAAAAAAAAAGGATTGTTCAACTGATTAGTTTTCAAAGATTGCACTAAAAAATCCAGATGACCAAGATGTAGATTTAAAAAAAGAAACCATGATGCATATGAAAGATCCAATAGATGATCTGACATTAAAATGATCCGAATAAGCAAACTCTTTGGTTGGGTTAGCAGATTCTATTTATAAAAAGTATGAACATGATCCAAATGCATGCCAAGCTTCTTTCTGTTGTTTAGGGGCGGGGGTTGGTTGGGGCTGTTTCATTCGCATTAAATTTAGTTACTGCTGATGTTAGGCCATATTTGCTGCTATATATTTTTCTACTTGACAGTTCAGAAAGAGGAACCCAAGGATGTTAGACCTTTTTAGGCCATGCACTCCAGCCTTTCTGGGCTTCATGTTCCCACACACCAGTCTTTAGTTCATCCCCAGTCCATATGGGACAGGACACAGAGGTGAGCAAAGAGTTAGTTAATTTTAGGTTAAGATTAAATTGCCATTTCATTCTCCCCTTTCTATAGATCCAAGCTTTATCTAAACTCATTTAAAAGCAAAGCAAAAAAAAAAAAAACTTGTGGTTGCGTGTAGGGGTCAGGGCAATATTCCAGTCCAGAAAAAGTAGATACAGTATTCAAAATGCTGGGTAATAGATGATCAAAGTTTAGTTTGATTGTTTAATTCATCCTTACTTTTAGAATTAGTTCCTAAAATTTACAATAGCAGTCACCAAGCCTCTTTAAAAAATAATAAAAACTGCTTACTGCTAAATTAGAAAAAGCAGGTTTAGTCTAATTTTCTATCAAATATACTATAAAAATGTCATCTGCTCAACTTTAACAAAGAAATGACCACTTTCCCACTATCGTGCCAAACTTTAAGAACCCTTCGGTACAGTTAGTTGTTTCTCCACTGAGCCTGGAACCATGTAGCACGATTATAAACTGTTCTCAGCCAGGAATTCCAAGCACAGTTAAGAGTGCTGAACTGAACTGTGCAGATAGATTGTGTTTTGATGTCAGGGCTGTTACCAAGCTACCACAGCTGGCTCAGAAGCATGCTAGCCAGACATCCACAAGTAAACCTCATTGAATAAAAGAAAATTATACAGGTCAAACAATAGTTTAAGGGTTTAAACCATAGAGCAGTCTCTTGAAGAAAACTGAATAACTAATTTCATTGACTTATTTTATAAATTCTTCATTTTCTAACCAGTCATCTAAAATAATGAAATAAACTAATATTTTATTAATGGCTAGTTTAATAATTTGATTGACATCCTAAGCAATTGAGACCATTAATTCGCCTGACTGATGCAAGATTTGCACACAGCACTGTATTTGGTAGCACAAATCTTGCTCTGATCCAGGAGAGAATTAAACCAATGACTACATGCAGACTTTCCTGCTTTGCATCGAATAAAGCAAATAAATGCTCAAAGCCTATGGTAGAAAGTCAACTTTCAATTATTTTTGGACTTTGCTCTAAAGTTTTACAGAGTGGCACTGCTGTCCAAGGTACTGTTGTATGATTTCTTAGTCTAAATAGCCTATTTTATTAATGGCTAGAGCTTAATTTGATTGACATCCTAAGCAATTGAGACCTTTAATTCACCTGACTGACGCAAGTTTATTGAACGCAGCACTGTATTTGGTAGCACAAATGTCACTCTGATCCAGGAGAGAATTAAACCAATGATTACATGCAGACTTTTTCTGCTGCGCATCAAATAAAGCAAATAAGAAATGCTCAAAGCCTATGGTAGAAAGTCAACTTTCAATAATTTTTTGGACTTTGCTCTAAAGCTTTAGAGTGGCACTGCTGTCCAAGGTACTGTTGTATGACTTCTTAGTCTATATATGTTCTAATAATTTAGTCACATGAACTAATTTAATAAACTAATTGGTATTGCTCTCAAAATAATCACAAGGTTTTGACATGTTAGAGCAATTTTCAGCATTTCAGCTCTAGGCTATTATGTGATTCAGTTATACTCGAGTTTGACATTTATGGGGCTGTGTAACACTTGTGTTGTTTTGTTCCCTGATCTTTAATATACTGGGAAGCTATGCAAATATTTTCTAAAAAAAAAAATGTCAAGCTGATAAATAGTGCTTCATATTCTGATGCATTTGCTGCGTTCATTTAATGTTTAATACTTAACAGCCATTGTTTAAAATGGGTGTCAAACTAAGTTCCAAAAGGGCTGCAGCTCTGCAGTTTAATTCCAACCCTATTTAAACACACCTGATAAAACCAATGGAGTCCTTCAGGCTTGTTTGAAACCTACAGGTAAGTGCGTTGGAGCAGGGTTGAAACTAAACTGTGCAGGGCTTCAGCCCTCCAGGAAGGTGCTGTAACATGTACCTATATGCAGCACCCCAATATGATAGAGCAGCATAGCAGTGTTCAGTCACTTGGTTGCTTTTGTTTTTATTAACTTGAAAGTTTCAGCTATTGAGTTTAATTGAACAAAGGGAGCAGTTTACATTGCATTAAAGGCAACTACTAATGGGTTGTGTAATGTTTCAAAGAACTGTTGCAGCATGAGTGGAAAATAAAAGCGTATTAGTGCTGCCTGGCCCAGTTTGGCACAAAATGGAGCAGTTCCATTTAGAGAACGATTCAGCATGAGTGGAAAGCAGCTAAAAAGTTTATGAAAATTAACCTGAATGTAGAGAATATCACAGCACAGAAACAGCACTCCTAAATGGGTATTTATACTTCTGCATCAAGCACACAAGTATGCTTCAGCACAGCCTGTGCATGGTCACATTTACATTAAGTCATTTAGCAGACGCTTTTATCCAAAGCGACTTACAAATGAGGACAAGGAAGCTGCCCTTGCTGTGGCAGTCACAAACTGACGCACACCTAAACAGTGCAGGCTTTGATTGGTCCGCTTTCTAGAACTGACATGTGCCCCAACCTAGTCCTGATCTTCAGTCTGTAATTTGGGGGTTGTTTCTGATAGCAACCCGTTTAAGCAACTGTAAAACTCCAGTTCGTCATCTTAATGTTGCCAAACTTCAACATGTCATCAATAACAGATGCAGAAAAGCTTATTCATGAACTTTGGGTTAGACTATTGTAATACGTTACTAAGCGGTTGCCCTGCTGGCCTATTTAAACATTGGCTGGTTCAAAATGCAGCTGCTAGTGCTTTCTAGAACAAAGAAATCATATTCAGTTCTTTCCATCAGTGCATTGGCTCCCTATAAAATATAGTATAAATTAACAATTTGACTACCTACAAAGGCCTGAACTGCATAGCTCCCCAGTATTTGAGAGAGCCCCTAGTGTATTAGAGAACTACTGACTTCCTGCAAGACCCTAGTGACGAGTCTTGGCATTGATCCTAAAGGGCCAGCCGGTGACCTGTCCCATCTGTAGTTTCTCCACAATGGATGACCACTATTCACCAGCCTCCAGTGCCTAAACTGCAGCTCTGTACAGGAGAGCTGGTCATGCCCAACTGAGCCTGGTTTCTTGGTCATTTTTCCTCTTCACTTTGGCCAGTTGGTAAACTGGCTCACTTGGTTTGGTGCTTGTGGAGGTGCACATGGATGGATTTGCTCTGAGTTTGGAATTCCAGCAGTGAAAAATTAAACCACTCAACTGAACTAAAACTTAATCTCTGAAAACTGGACTGATTTAAACCTCTCATAACTGATCTGAAAACATTACTCCTGTTCTTTCAGTGCATTGACTCCCTATTAAATATTTAATTTAAAAATGTTAGTTTATCTACAAAGCCCTCAATGCCTTAGCTGCCCAGTATTTGAGGGAGCTCCTGGTGTATTAGAGCATGAGATTGATTCCTTTAAGACCCTATAGTGACCCACGAGTCTACGTATTGATCCCGAAGGGTCAGTCTGTACACCAGCCAGTGACCTCTCCCATCTGCAGCTTCTCCACAATGGATGTCTCCGGTGCCTGGACTGTAGCTCTGTACAGCAAGTTTGGCCAGAGAAAACATGGTCATGCCCAACTGAGCCTGGTTTGAGGTTATTTTTCCCCTTTACTTTGGTCAGTTGGTAAACTGGCTAGCTTGGTTTGGGGCTTGTGTAGTTGAGCATGGATGGATATTTGCTTCATTGTTTGGACTTTCAGCAGTGAAAATTAAACACTGAAATTAATCTCTGAAAAGTGAGCGTATTTAAACCTCATACCTGATGTGAAAAGCTTGCACATCCTCAAAGATCCTTAGCACAAACAGTTATAATAGATAGTTTATATGAATGTTCAAGAAACTGAGGCAGATAAGGGAGATTCCACAGAAGGATGAATTCATTTATGCAATGAGTGAATAGATAAGTTGAGAGATTTCCAAGGTAACCCATATGCCCGGAGCACTGAGCTGCCCAAAGAGCCGATTTAAATGTGAATAAACCACAAAGCAGCAGCAGTTTAAGGTTCTTAAACCAGTCATCAGAAATATCTCCCAAAGGGTTAACTTTATCATGAGACCACTGCAAATGTCATGGAGTACTGTCTGACAATTTTTGGAAATAGGTGTACTGTCTATGCCATTGTGTAGTTGTGAACGTCTACAATCACACTATAAAGAGAAAAAAAAAAATTCACAATAGAACCAAACTGCGATTTTCATTGTTTAAGTGAGAGCCTTAAAGTGCAGGCTTCTGTTTTTGAAAGGATTCACTACCAAAAGGAATTCTTGATACTTGAGATGTTTTCATTTAAATTTGAGATTTTTAAAAGGAAACTGGAACCGGATAAGTTGAAATTTATAGGTGAAGAGGTTCCAATATTCCCATGAAATTGAGATATTGCAAGAGTGAAGTGTGGTTACTTTCACTGAGAAGTTCTGGGGTTAGATGTTCTAGGAGTTACAGAAGATCTTATTTTTGAAACCAGCCATGCACACTACAGATGTTCTGGAGAAGGTATGTAGGTTTTTTTCTGAAAAGTTCTGGATTACTAGTTATAGAAGAATAGATATTTTAAGTCTTCCCATGGAAATTATGGATCCTAAAAAAAGGGAAAATCTGGTCATTCTGAAAAGTTGTAAGGTTTTAATTTGAGATTTGGTGTTTTAAAGTGTCCTTATGGAAGTACTAATCTTACTCCTCAACCTTAATCCTAGTAAACTCTGGGGTTACAAATCTTCAATAGATCTGTTTGAATTGATGATTTTTTAAAAGGTCTGGAATGACTGGTGTAGGTGGTGTTGATGCACAATGTGCTGTTGTGTGGAGGTGCTAATCACCAGTAGAAGACTGGGCTTCAATTAAGGCCTGTTTGCCCCCGGCCACCTTCCCTGCGTGCTGTCCAAGTGGACCCAGGGAGGCTGAATACTTACCACTCCCCCAAGTGACCTTTTGTTAACACCGCAAGGTTGCCCAGGCCACCCGAGAAGAGTCTGAAGATGTTTCTCTATGGGACCTACTCTGGCTAATCCAGAGACCAGGCTCCCCAGGACCCCAGATATCTCCAGGGAAGAGGAGAGCCCTGGCCCAAATCAGCTGAATCCAACAGGTAGATTCAGGAGGAAAAGTTGGCCATGAACTGGTCATTGCCTTCCCCTCACTCCCTGCTGATTTTCTCCAGAACACCTCCAGTCAACATCCAAGGAGTTCCATAAATCCAATATGATCAAAATCTCACCCAAATGTGACTGGAAGTATTCAAAGAGATAATCCTGACCTCCCACTAATTAATAGAAGTGAAAAATTTAAGAGGTCAGGTCGAGGTTCAGTCTGGCGGATATATCTCTGTAGATATATCATTCTTCTACCAAACGTCTCCCCTAAGGCAATGCAAGAACCAAGCAGACATCATCCTTATCAGGGATAACCGTTGGGAGCATTACCCTGAAGAACAGGAGACCCTGGCCTATTGACCAGGTGTTGAGACGCAGCATTTCGGCAATGGTGATGACCATTTGTTTGTTTGTGTTTTTCTTTGTTCTTGTTTGTATATTTTTATTCAGAATTTGATTATCTGATGTCTAAGTTGTTTTTCCATACTTTGATTATCATATTTAAGCTTATGAAGCCCTTTAAAATCGTGTTTTATTAGAGAATAGACCATATGCAAATGACTCATTAGTATTCGTGTTTTTAGACCAATCCTGTGTGTCCTCAGCTGAGTGTGCTTTCGGTCAGGTTTAATCCTTTATATCTCGGCCGTTTTTTAATGTTTTGGTTTAATTTTTTCTGCATTTTAGTCAGTTTGTTGTGTAGAATAAGTGTTGAGCAAATAAACTGTCATTACTGATCAAAAATATTTCTTTGGGGTTACCGTTTATGAGAAGTACAGCTGATTTAGTGTGGTACTTTACAATCTGTGTATACAGACTGTCTCCATTCAAGCAATCTGTTACATGCAGATTATTGGAGATGATAGTGATGAAGTGGTCATGTCAATGATATTAATAACACACATACACATCTCAGTTGTGTGTTTTGATTAGCATGATTCAACAATGAACAAACAGTGCACTTAATAAAATAGGGAAGCAGTAAAATACGGAAACTAACTAGCAGCAAAAACTGAAGATCAGCTTGGCAAGGTGTGAACACAATGGTTGGGAGTAAAGAAGATAGAGGGGAAATGAAATCATCTTAAATGGTGTTAGTTCTGTGAGAGAGTTTGCTGAGGAATTAAATACATTTTACTTGAGGTTTGATGAGGGGGATTTTAAGTCAGAAAAAGACATTTTAAAACACCTGTCATGTAGTAAATCCGTAAACATTATTAGGACTCAGATCAAAGAACTCTTTCAGAGAATTAATAATAAAAAAAGCCCGGGCCCAGATAATATTGGTGGTAGGGTGCTACATACATGTGCTGAACAACTTTCTGAAATATTTCATTGCATTTCTTCAGTCTCTTACATTGCAAAGAGTTCCTGAAATCTGGAAGAAATTTGCTTCTAAAACCAAAACTAAGTTTTTGCAGGAGTTACATGATTTTAGACCTGTTGCCCTTACTTCATTAGTTATGAAGTGTTTCGAGAGAATTATTAAAGGTAAGATCTTATTGTATTCAAAGGATAAATTTGATCGTTTGCAGTTTGCATTTAGACAGAGCAGGGGAGTTGAAGATGCTAATGTTCCACTGTTAAATTACCTGTTTAATCACCTGCAAAAGCCCAAGACCCATGCCAGATTGTTGTTTTCCTAAACTGGAAAATAAAGTTGAGTCTGAGTCATCTTGTCAACATTCTGACCACTGCACGTACACACACACAAGCACACAAACACACACACAGCAGATCATCAGCTCTACATTCATTATATCAGGAGTGATTTTACTCCTGCCAGTCATTGTGCTTGAACATGCTGAGTTGCTGTACACAAGGCTACATTAATCATAAATAATCATAAATAAATGAACTACATTCAATATAACACTGACATCATATAGAGAAGATCAGCAGCTCCTCGTGAACATCAGCAGAGTCAGAACACAGAATACAGCACGGCGTGAAGAACAGAAGAACACTACAGAAGAACACATGAGGAGAACGCAGCGACCGGGCCATCCTGCTGCTGCTGCGTGTGTGCGTGCAGGCGTGAGTGAGTGTGTGTGTGTCTTTGTGTCTGTGTGTGTCGTGCCTGCATGCATGTGTGTGTTACAGACACAGACAGAGAGTAAAGCAGAACATCAGAGGCAGAACAGGGGAAGGTCTGAGATTTTTTTTATTAGTGGGGGTGTCTTGAGGGCAGAGCCAGTCGTTGGGGCGGGGTCTCCCATGTGGGCGGAGTGGCTTATCCACAGGAATATTTCTGGGTGGAGAGAATGAAGTGTATCCTGGCCAATCATCACTGAACCGCTTGCTAGCTCCACCCCCTGAGCCACTGCTGGGCTCCAGCTCACCTGCGTGCACACACAGACACACACACACACACACACACACACAAAGGTGATGGTTGGGTATTGCTCATTTCTTTGAATCTCTTTCATTTTCTTAACCATCCCCCAGATCTCCTCTATCGGTAGGGATGGCTGTTGTGAAACTGATGTTTTGACATGGTGTTGAGATCCCAAAGCACTTTTCAAAACACTGCACTGAAGCATGATCCAAAACACCCATATGATATGACTAAAGCGATTCAAAGCATCAGTCATTTCAGAGGTGTTTGGAGTCCTGGCGAATCTGTGTCTCACCGACAGGGCCAGGAAGCCCCTCTCTGTCATGTAGCCCAGTGGACTGTGCGTGTGCACAGAGAAATGTGCTGCGATTGACATGAGTTCAAAACCCCACTTGTACAAATACACTGAAAATGTGATTTGATGTATTTTATTAAGGTTAAATTGTTATGACAAAAACAAAACTAAATATTCACAAATGTTCATTGGGATGTCAGACCAATGTTAAAACAAAGCACTTTACAAAAACAGAGTAGAATAGCTGCATCACCCTGGATTTAAACCCATTATCTCTGCATGAGGAAATCTCACCACTCCACTAAATCCCTCTATACCTTTACAGCGTGCTGCTTAATACTTCAATTTGCTTAATTATTTCCTTGCTAAAGCTGTTCTAGAGCAATACATAAAACTGACCACCAGAAGTCACTGTAGAGACCTGCATTTTGATTTAAGACACAGCCAGATGCATTTATTGCATGTGCTTTAAGACATATGGAGCACCGGCTGCTGCTGGTTTATGATGAAACAACACACCACGCTCAATAACACTTGCAGATTTAGTACATTTTCCACAAACTTACAAATAGATGAACACACTTTACCAAACATGCCTTGAATAAGAAGCATTTACTTCAATTCACAATTGTTTATACTCTTGTGAAGCAGAAAACAAGCAGTTTCAGTATAACCATGGCTGAACTCTGACTGTTGCAGTAGAGAGATTTTAAATATAAAGAATAACCTTTACAGCATTTGTGTAAAACCATAGTGTTTACAAGGATTTCAAAACACAAACACTCATGGTTGCTGCAGTTTTACTAGAGTAAAAACACAAATAACTTGTGTGTGTACATTTCACAATGCTTATTTATCTAATAGTTTTAAAGGAAATTCCTGTTGTCCGCGATTACTCTCTTAAAATGTCTTTTAATTGGCAATCACAGACGACTAGCACAGGATTAATCTTGTTTTTGGCTTTAAGATTATTTTTCTCACCCCATTGCAGAATTTTTTAAAACTCACTTTATTTCTGAAAACAAATCAATATTTTTTATTTGTCTAGAAAATGTTCCTCGATTAAAGAATGTTTAGATATTTGGTCTAGAAAGTGTGAGTATAAGAAACTCATCTTTTGGCAGAATAAACACCGGTGTTAACCTTGACTACAGACTGCTGCAACTTTAATGAAGGAATCAGCTCTGTATAGCCTCAGTCCTACAGGGGCTAATTCAGAAATAAATACAGTGTTTCCTTCATAATCTACTAAAAAACCATTTCAGAGCACATCAGAATACATTCAAACACCACAATGTATTAACCAAATAAAACAAATGTTTGTATTTTCAATTCATCAAACTCTCATAAAATGTGTCAAATTGAGTTCACCTTTTCTAATTTATTTTAATTATGTTCTTGATTTTTGTTTCTTGCTAAATTAACATATTTTGATGTCACGTTTTTTTTTACTTGCATGTATATTTTCATTGTCTCGTGTGGTTAAAAATAGTACGCGGCTCCTTTAAGAGCGGCTTTCACTTCCGGTTGCGTTCCTCCTTCAGTTCGCGGCAAACTTCAATGTAGAGAGGTGAGTTACACTGAAGCTGCGTCTAAAAAGTGTCATGAAACTAGTGTTTACTGCGATAACACATCATTTTAGTTCTGAAATTCACTCTGCTCCAGTTTAAACATGTTAGAACTGTGCGTTTACCTGCCTGCTCTGCCTATTGGTTGACCATATTATGACTGTCTTCAATAAGGACTGTTAAAGTCATGTAAAGAACGACAGCTTGTACACACACACACACACACACACAGCATTGTTGGTTTACAAAAACATCCCACAGACATAATGCTGTTGCACTAGCCAGGTTATAATAGTTTATAGGTTTTAAGATTATTTTAGGATTTTGATTAGTTTTAGTTTTTATTTGGTTTTGACTTTTTGTTTTCAGATTAAGTCAATTTTAATCGGTTTCAGAGGCAGATTTACTTGTGTTTATTAGTTTTAGTTAAAGTTTTATTGCTGTCAGTATTAGGGTTGGGTTTTTTCTTTAAGGATTTTTTAGGATTATTTTAGATGAAAGTTTAATACATATTTTTGTACTCAACATAACATAACCTTGTTTAATTTACATAAGAACTTCTTCCCTTCTTGTTTGGCCGGGAAACCCCCTGCATTTGAAAGAAGAATATGAAGACTCAAGGTAAGACTCTTGTATTAAAGCTAGTTATAGATTCATAAACATTTGTTTTAAAACAGTTTTGACATTGTACAGAAACAAAGACTGCTGTAAACTGTAAGAAGAGCTGTGCTTTATATGGATTTACTAACATAAACGGTTATATGTGAACAGTAGCCTGTCCCTGTGACGTCAGATCCAGAAAGGTCTTTTTTCAGCCCTCCTCTATAATGTTTATTTTGTGACCATTGATGAGGTTTGACTGAGGGGGCATGATGCAGTCTCAATATTATTAGCATTTTAAAGTATAAACGTAAACAATTGTATATTTAGCGTGACAGAATCAATATTTACCGGTGGCAGGATGTAAAGGGGCAGGATATAAAACAAGATGGTTATACATCCATGAAGAGAGCGATTGCTCCGTTATATTTTACATTTCTGTACAGAACGGTTATCTTTGATCTGCTGTTGGTCTCGCGCAATCATCTATTGTGATTTTTAGCAGGTCTGAGTTTACCAAGCTTGAACCTTATTGATGCAGTGACTAACAAAACTCCAAATGAAAGGGAGTCTACAGAGCAAACAGGAGTGCAGTGTGACCGCAAATTTAGACAAATGTGTGAACAATATTAGAGAGAAACAGGATACCTATCTGAAAAATTGTGTCTTACTCTTTAGAAATTGTTTGCTAAATGAATAAAACTCCACCAAAACAGTCTTTCATGTATTTCAGGGCTGATGGAGGGATCCGTTTGCGTTGTTTGTGGAGAGAGGTTGACAAGAAAGGCTAGTCTAGATATTCACATGAGTGTGGGAACAGTTATAGACAGCCATCACACCTTAAAGCACACATGACTGAATGAATTCACACCATACCAGATCCCAGAAACATCACGAGAGGAGCTGCAGATAGTTCAATCAAAAATCTCAATCAGCGAATTATGAGGATTGTTTACTGTTTATTATTATTATTAAACCAATTCAGCCTTTTTGAGTATAAGAAACTTTAAACACATGAACAAATATTGCAGTGCCTTTTGAATGGTGAACATCAGAGGTTTTATTTATGATCTTTATTTTTAATTCATGCATTTAGCCATATGTAATATCCCAAATTAAAATCTGTCACTAGTCACTAATAATCTATTCTAAACTGAATAATCATGAGCTGATTCTGGATGCTGTTCTGGGTGTTAAAGGCAGAATTCTGCCATCTGCTGGTCGGAGGAAAAGTAATAAGGCTTTGAGTTGTAGGAAGTGATTTGAGCGTACATATATGTTTATCCAGTAGAGGGCGACAGATCCACTCATGCAGCCCCCTGCAAAGAATTTACACATCACTAAACAAATGAACTTTTTAATTCAGGATAGAAGGTTCCAGTTGTTTTGTTCTTATTTGAGGGGTTTTGTATGTAAACACTTGACATGTTACTAACACTGTTTTATATTAGAGAAAGCACTTCCTATTGTGTCGATTGTTTTCATAAAACTGATGTGCAGAAGCAAAATGTACAATAATTAATAACGTCATTTATTTCTTGATTAGGCAGAGACCGTGCACATTGATTAGCACCAGCAGTGCAAAAAGTCCACAATGAAGCAAGCATATCTAAGAAGCACTAAACTGGCATAGTTCAACCCTAATAACAATGTCAAGTGAACTAATACACCCACAATATGTCAAGGAGTCAAGAGCAGTTAAAACCTATTTAGACAACACACACTTAGGATGGCAGGCACAAGTGCTAACATGATTAGGGCTAGCTAGATGCTATTAAGAGTGACGACAGTGTCTGATGTGCTATAAGCCAGTCCTTTAGATGTTGTTTGAACAGGTTCTCAGACATTGCGGCGCAGCTGTACCTGTAATATTCAGCCAGACCCAATGCACTTTTCCAGAGTGAAGCTCAGTCGTGTTGCTCTGTGTGTGCTGTTCCTCATGTTTGTGAACTGTCAGAGAGGTGGAGATAACAGACCATCAACCATTTTATCATTCATTCCTTTTCCTTTGGCTTAGTCCCTTATTCATCAAGGGTAGCCACAGCAGAATGAACCGCCAACTAATCCAGCATATGTTTTACACAGCAGATGTCCTTCCAGCTGCAACCCATCACTGGGAAACACCCAAACACACTCATTCTCACACACTCATACACTAGTGCCAGTGTAGTTGATCAGTTCCCCTATAGCGCATGTGTTTGGACTGTGGGGGAAACCGGAGCACCCGGAGGAAACCCACACCAAAACCGGGAGAACATGCAAACTCCACACAGAAATACCAGGTGACCTAGCAGAGACTCAAACCAGAGATCTTCTTGCTGTGAGGCCACAGTGCTAACCAATGAACCACAATGCCATGACAGAATGATTTTATATGTCAGACAAATGTTTGATTTTGCAGCTGAACAGTTAATGTTTTGGGAAAGTGGTACAGTGATGGTCTCTTAATGGATCTTTTTATCTAGAATTTAAATTTGGACCGGATACTAGGCATATACATTTTGAGAGTTTTTTGATGGTACTTCTGAGTCAATTAGGAGCCCAGGATATTTACATTCTGGTTCAGCTGGTACTGATTTTGTCTGCTGCTGCATTAACATCTGCCTGATTGTTTGGCAATGTTTGCAACGGTTTTGCTTACGTGGAGATTTAAACAGGACAGGGTTTACCATACTGTCACATGAGCCTTGTGTTGTGTAAGTTCATCTGCATCTTGTGTTTTTACCATGTGTTTAAATCATCTGCATTCATCTGAACAAGGATACTTGAACAGACTGTAGGTGATTTATGCAGAGAGGAAATAACAACGGCATCAAAATGAAACCTTGAGGTACACCGTAGACACAGAGGGTGATGATCACTGATTCTGACGGACTGTGATTATTTGATAGATATGATTTAATCCAATGAGTCTCAATAAATGTTACGTTTAATTAGTTTGTTCGATGATATTTTATGTTTTACAGCTCGAAACGCAACACCATTATCCAGTAATAGTGTATGAAAAAACAGTTAGTGGTCTCTGTGGAGTGTTGAGCTCTGAAACTGAATGGCATTGGATGAAGAGAAAAGGAAGCAGCATTCAGATCTGTAATTAATTGTTTGGCCGTGAGTTTCTCTGCAACTGTAGGAATGACACTGATTGGACTGTGATTGGACCGTGACAGAGGATCTCCGTTTGTATAGATTGGAACGACAGCTGATGACTTCCACACAGCTGTAGAGATTCCCTCAGGAACAGAGAGGTTATTGGAGATGAATGTGGAACTGAATTCTTTCGACAGGAGAGCATCTCGGCCAGATATGTCTTTAGTTCTAGAGGCTTTAAGAGTTCTTTTTGCATGTCAGGCTTCAGATTCTGTGACGTTCTCAATTGTTTAAAGCTCCACGGTGCAGTCCATCAGTAGCCAGCAGTATCTGATGTCAGTCCATCTGCTGTACAGCATTTTTAATCCTCCTTTTCAGCATGTTGGGATGCTGATATATTGATGTTCTCTGGCAGACAGACGATAGATGCATACATGTATTTCAGCACATTAAATCAGAATATATTCTGTTATTTTCCATCATATTGATTAGACAAACACAGATTGAAAACTGTAAATGGTCTGTTTTCATTTTTATATATTCATAATTACAACAAAGCATCTTGTTTGTGTGAGACAGGAAGTGCTTTCTCTTTCTGACTCTTCTGTCGACATGGCTGGCAGACACATCAGAAAAAAACTGCGGAATCTCCCCAAATATTTTCCTCATGTACATGAGATGAGTTGGGTTGCTCATGCTGCATAAAGCCTGAAATGTGAACCTCCAAATGAGACAAATCCTCTAGAAAACAAATGTTGCTTTGCTTAGAATTCAGCCGGCAGAGGTAATTACCATCATTACCCGCTAAACCGCTCCGCCTCCACCGTTCAAACACAAATCCTGACGACATCTGCCTAAACTCATGAACGGCCACACACAAACAGCGGCGCCGGATCTTTTGACTTATTTTGGGTTTCAAAGTTTAAGAAATCCTTCAGTACAGTTTTTGAGATTGTAACAGGTGTGTGTGTGTGTGTGTGTGTGTGTGTGTGTGTGTGTGTGTGTGTGTGTGTGTGTGTGTTGAGCATCAGTTAAGACAGAGTTAGCACCCGAAAGCTTTAATTGTAGGGAAAACTGGATAATTCTGAGCTTTTGTCGTCTAACTCTTGGTTTAAAATCGTTATTGGGGCAAGATTAAAATCGGTGACGTATTGCTTATCTGCTAGGGGAATGATGATGCGTCAGTTTCTCATTATTATTCATAGACTGAGTTTTCTTATCGTATGGAAAGACCCTACTAATTAATTATTCATAAGAGCATGTGCTTTCTGATTTTGTTGAATGTTTTTCCCTGTGATGCTGTCAGGGACGATACAGCACGGCTGTTTGTGTGCAGCAAGCATTTTTGTCAGGAAAGCTGTACGAGAATTAAAGAACTTTCTTTCATCAGTTAAGTTCATTTCCATTCAGACACATCACCTTCATCCGTGCTGTTCATCACGTCTTTAAAATCTCCAGCTAACCCTCAGGGCTAAGGGTTAGAATAGACAGGGAAAGAGACCTGCTGCTCTGCACTGTGTCTGCATTCAGCCTGGGATTGAAGAGAGAAGTCCTCCTCTGATTTTGTAAGCCCACTGATAGCTGTTCTCTCTCTCCTCTTTCTCTCCTGCTCTGCCGGCCTGACCCACTCCTCCATCTGCTCCAGAGCTCCACGCCCATCATGGAGCGTTTCTTGAAAACATTCTGAGGTAGACTTGAACTGAAGGAGGGGGTTTGCTTTGTTTGCTTTCCCAGGAATAAGTTAGTTTATGGGTGACGCAGTGGAGCAGCAGGTAGTGCTGTCGCCTCACAGCAAGAAAGTCGCTGGTTCGAGTCTCTGCAGGGTCAGCTGGTATTTCTGTGTGGAGTTTGCATGTTCTCCCCGTGTTGTAGTGGGATTCCTCCAGGTGCTCTGGTTTCCCCCACAGTCCAAAGACACGTGGTACAGGTGAATTGAGTAGGCTAAATTGTCCGTGGTGTCTGAGTGAGAATGAAAGTGTATGGATGTTCCCCAGAGATAGGTTGGAGTTGAAAGGGCATCTGCTGCGTAAAACATGTGCTGGATGAGTTGGTGGTTCCTTCCGCTGTGGCGACCCCGGATTAATAAAGGACCTAAGCTGAAAAGAAAATGAATGAAGTTAGTAAATGACCCATTTGGCCTCACGAGACCAGTGATCAGATACTGTCTTAACCTGAAAATCAGGCCGGTTGTTTATTTATTTTAGCGTTGTCATCCAGAAATGATTATTAAATGCTGGATTCATGCACAAGATACAGTTTCTATTCCGACAGTATTGCAAACACGTTTATACCATCTAAAGTATATAATTTTATCCAAGAAAGAAACTTTAAACCGATAATAATAAGCTAATTGAAGTAACAAAAATGTATGTTATTTCTATTTTATCCAAGTCTTTATCATAGTAATATATTTATTTCTGTTTAACAATAAGCACTTTAACTGCACTCGTAAGTTAATCCTAAGTTATTTTGTGTGATCGCTGTACTCTCAGTAAACTCAAAACAGAACAGTTTTAAACTTATGTTGTCCCCCGCATTCACATGCTCCATTATACAGCTCAGGTCTTCTCAGTTATGAATCACTGCATTAGTAATGATAGTTCACACCTCCTCACATAGGAGTCTTTTATACAGCTTTTCAGTGTCTTAGAACATTTAAATCAATATATTGTTTTCTTTAAGCAAGTAAACAAGAAATGTCATTCTGAAGCGGAAGCTCTGGACTACAAGATCCAGTTCTCAAAAGTCTTGATCAAATATTCTGTACTTTTTATTCTCAATAACACTATCTTGTGCATCAATGTTGCTGATGTATTATTGTGGCCCGGTTTGTGCTGTTCACAGTGGTATACTTTAGCCGTGTATGTTTATAAGCATCTGAAAACGCAGAAATGTCAGAGCACATCAGAACTCCTCCAGGCCTCCAGAACACCCTCAGACCCCAGAGGTTAAATATGAGTGCAGACAATAAGATGGTCTACAAATAGATTATTGTTACATTGCAGGAGGATTTTTTTCAATCTATGCTGTTCTCTCTCTCTCTCTCTCTCTCTCTCTCTCTCTCTCTCTCTCTCCAGGTCAATAGTTGCTTTATTGACATGACAAATGTTACAAATATATTGCCAAAGCATTTATAAAGTTTACATTAAGAATAAAAGAACATGCATAAATAGTAAAAAATAAAATAGTAAACACGGTAAATAGTATTCGCATTAATCTATATATAATAATCGATCAGAATAAGCTGTACATTTAACAATCAACATTTTAAAATAAATTAGTAATAAAAACAATAATAATCAGTATATTCACAATAATTCATTTATAATCATCTAAATGTTTGTGTGTGTGTGTGTGTGTGTGTGTGTGTGTGTGTGTGTGTGTGTGTGCGTGTGTGTGTGTGTGTGTGTGTGTGTGTGTGTGTGTGTGTCTGTCTTTCTCTCACCTGTCGCTATACCAGGTGTGGAGGAGAGGAGGTTGATTGAGTGCACCTGCTGTCTTGCTTCCAGAGCTTTGCATCTCTCCTGCTTTGTGCCAGTGTGATGTTGCTGGTAACTCGTTGATGTTTCAATCTTTTGTAAAGCCACGTGAAACCACTTCCCTTCTCTGTGTGTTTGAGGGCCGTAGGGAGGTAGGTGTCATTCTATTTGTAATGGCTTATTCACTTGTTTACGTTTGGTTGGAGCGTTGGTGTACACTCCTATTGTTAACTTCCTTTTAAAAAGAGGAGTGTTTGTAATAGGCCCTACGCTGAAACTGGCTGCTCCATATCTGACTACCTTTGGGCTGAAACAACCCAGATTTATTTAGGAGTGCAGGCATTAAATGTACTTTTCCATTTTACACATTACATTCAAATTATTTGTAAATTATTTCAGAATAGTGGCTGCAGATTCTCCTCTAACAGAAGCCTTTTCCTTTACATATAAATCACGGCAGAGGAGAAAACACACGCTGACCTCTGCTGTCTTCCTTCTGACTGAAAAGCACTACAATATGCTCTTCTGATGGAGAATATTCCAGAGTCCAGTGCTCATAAAGCCTACGGTCCTCATCTTGGAGATATTTTATTTATATTTATTAGGGATGCTCTGATCAGGATTTTTGCAGTCGACTCGTTGTCATGGTGATTACAGAGTGATACAGAGGACTGACTATGAAGCTTCAAGCTTTATAATGCATTAAGCACTTTCTCCCGCTAAGTATGATGCATGGAGATCTCCCCTTACCCAAGAGAATAAATGAAAGATGTTGCATATTACCCCTTAAATACATCTCTTTTTGTATTTAACATTTACAAGTGTGTGGCAGCAGCTGAACACTGAAGTTCTAGTGAACTGAAGCTGTGTCAGTCCAGTGTTCAGAGCTGAAGATCAGTTCAGTGTGGTTTAATCTTCACTGCCAAGCATCCAAACACTGAAGAGCAAATCCATCCATGAACAGAAACACAAGACCCAAACCAAGCAGGACAGTGGAGGAACAGACTTCACCAATTGACCTTGAGAAACCTATCATGGCCAGAAGCATCTTTACAGAAAATAATATAACACATAATATTTGATAGGAAATATTACAATCAATCGCTCCGCTCGCACCACAGCAGATCAAAACCCTGGAAATACAATGGCTGCACTTGCAAGAAAGAGACCATCACTCACGCGAGTCTACTGTTGCCACGATTCTGGAATTTATACCAGTATACCGGAAAGGCTCCAGTGTCCCTGTATCTGTGGTTACATGCAGTAAACAGTGGTGAGTTCGGTAAACTGATGACCTTAATGGCCAATCGCAGTCATTTCTGTTGAGCACCTGAACACAATGGCCAATCAGTGCTGTCTAAGAATACGCTCAACAGCGCTCGAATGGATGCTTTTAAAATTTCTGTACCGACTTTTCCAAATTTCAGTATCGTGACAACCCTACGTGAGTCACACCAATAGTCTATATAAACAGAGGTCGTGCCGCATCTGTATATTTTTTAGCTGCCATGACGCGAGCGCATCGATCGTTCTCGCCTCCACACACCTTCACCTTCTCCTGTGTTGTGGCTGCTGTAGGCTATGCCCAATATACAGGAGCACAAGTGACTTCCTCTGCTTGTAAACTCCTAAACAAACACCTGTGATCAGTTCATGAGATCAGCCTTATGAAGAGTCATTAACTGTGATTATAGGCTGATCAATCGGAGTATCCCTAAATATTATTATTCAGATTTCTGTTTTCAACCAAATAACCGTTCAATGTCTATTGAAGATTCTTTGTACAGCACCTTTCACAACCAATACTGTTCCACAGCAGCGGCACTAAAGGCCCACATCATTACATGACAGTCAGGGTAGTGTAGAAGCATCATTAGCCTGCAGTTACACCGTGTGTATACTGTCCTTTCCTAAGGAATAATATGATGTCAGTTTACTGGCTCTGTATGTATCAGTTCAGGCCCCATTTAGGCATCGACACACGTCTATACTTCTACAGCTCTTTATCAGTGTAGATTGTGTCAAAGCAGCTCAACATACATGCAGAGCAGAAACTATAGGCCATATCAATATTTCAGACTGCAGCCCATATTCAGTATATCAGGCAGTTTAACACGAATGAAGAGGCAGTGTGAAAAGTACCAAAAATACCCCCGCCCCGTATTATCTCCATGATGCAGTAAAGACCTCTGGTGGACAGGAGGCGCTCCTGTGGTCCGCACTGTATTTCTGTGCAGACGGACCTCTCAGGAATTTCCCTGGACGTGAGCTGAGAAAACAATCTCTCAGCCATCGCCATCAAACACAAACGACCACAACCTTCATCTATTTTTATAAGTCTCCTAGCCTCGAGCCTGCAGACAGCTGTCAAGGATGATGCTGCGAGTGAGACATTTTCCAGAGCTTATAAGGTCTGCTGGGATCTTCAGGAAGATTCTGTCCTGCCGAAAACAGACCCGGTGACCTGTAGGAATACAAACAGATGAAACGTTACTGCCATTATCAAGGCCATGATCGTTTAACCCATAGCTGAAGGACAAAGCCCGTCACATTCTTCTGTCACAGAGCTGCTGTGGCCTTTCAGACTGCGCACACCTTTCAGGTGTCAGAGACGGGCTCTAGTTAAATGAAGAGAGTATTTGCCAACTCAATGAATTAACATGTTGAATATTCTCTTAGTGTTTGTGTGTGGGTGTTTGTGTATGCATGTTCATTTATACTTTATTTTTATACCCTGCCTGCTGCAACAGAAATATCTCCACTGTGTGATGAAAGAAGAGATCAATCAATCAATCAATCAATCAATATTGATTTACAGCCACCAGTGTTCCCACAACCAAATAGCAAATTCCATGACTAAAACACTTACATTACACTACTTACATCACATTACATGTATGAATGGGGAAAGCATGTCATTGTTGAGTATCTTCTATAATAGTAAAAATATTACATTATTAAGTTTTGTTGTTGTTGTTGTTGTTGTTTTAATCATGTGTCAGGATTTTATTTGGCCTCTGAGTGTTGCAGCTTGTGAAGGCTTTCCTCTCAGACCTGTGACCTTCTCTATGTGAGGTGAAACTGCTGATGATTTTTTGTGTTTGTTTCTGTCCCCCAGGAGTACAATAAAAACATTTGACTTTATTTATTATTTTATACATTACTCAATGACATAGTGTTAAGGACAGTATTATGTCTATGGGTTGCTGCTGGACACACACACAGTAGATGGAAGCATTTACGGACAATAAAATGATTGAAAAACTGAGATGAACATGTGCTATGAAGAGAGAGAAAATCTCATCAGACCTGTGCGTTTACCAGTTAAAGCTGCTGGTTCTGTCAACAGACTCTTGTGATGAAAGAAGAACAGCAATGCCTTCTTTGATGAGGCGTATTAATAAAAATGCTTGAGCAGCAGAAGTGCTGCAACCGTACACCAGAAGCTCGCAGACGCTCCCCCACAGCTGAGCCGTGGCCAACACACAAGCTGCTCATCCATACACAGCCATATAGGGAACGCCTGCTCATTTACAACTCTGTGTGTAGCTTTTCATCCACTGAGCTTGCACTAATGTCTCGATGTTCCTGAGGGCTTCACTGTAAACAAAAATCATCTGAAACCCACTCGGCCTCTTACATTATCAGCTATTTCAGCTAAAAACCAGTGATGAGAACATTAATGGTCAAGGCTGTATATTTAGATTGCATTCCTCCCCACACCACAAACCCTCTTCATTAATATGACTTGAGCCTATTTATAAACATGCTTGACTTAGAGATGCACTGAAATTGTATACCAGAGCCACCTGACAGCTCCTCCACGGCCGTGCCCACATTGGTGAAGTGCCAGGGAGATTATCTGAGGCCGCAAAGGCACACTGAAGTCATGAGCATCTAAATGCCATTTCCATAGAGCCAAATGTCTGGGGTGTTCAGTCCTGCCAATACAAATCTGATAATAAAGACTTGACTAGAAGTATTAATTGGGGTAGCAGAACTATCTTCATCTTAAATGCTTCATCTAGTGCCTTTGGGCCAGACAAAATCAACAAGGTTGTTTGCCCATTCACCACTACAGGACATTTGCCTGTTTTTAACCTCTTCTTTTCTGGCTTACTCTCTATGGTTTAACCAGTGAAAACATGATGTCCTTTGCATGTCTTCTTCTGTTCAAGTAAAAATCCGATATTGAGCACACAAAAATACTTTCATCTTTTGTGAAAACTCAGTAGAGTATCTGCTGCAGACAATGTGAAGTCACGTGCACATACAACTATCACAATAGAAAGAATTGATCCTTTTAGACCACTATGTGTATCAAGTGATCAATATACAAATACAGAGAATTAAATTAATCCTAAATTCAGAGCCACTTCACTGACATCTTATCAATCAGTCCATAGGGTGTGTAACTGTATCCTAGGATAAAAATAACAGAACAGTTCAACACAATCATATATATAGACATTAAAACCCAACCCATTACAACCAAAAACAGTGCGCCTCGACTGCCGAGACAATGTCTTGAGAGTATAAAAGGAAACATCTTACATCTGAAGGACTGTCAGCCACTGGGGAGGTAAGAGAACAAAACATGACATTATTAATAACTGCATTTGATTGCTGTTTGTATACTTCAGAAAATTGTTTAATATTGGAAAATATATCAGAACAAACAAAACATGCTAAACATTACTTTATTATTATTATTAGTAGTAGTAGTATTAAATACTATCCTCATATGCATTTCACAGAACCCAGCAGAAACCCTTCAACTCTTGAAAACAAGAAGGTGAGCAGCTTGGATGTACATGTCGTCATATCCTGCATCGTTCTGAATAGTACTGTGAAATGCAAGATACTGGAAAACATTTCTTCAGATCTAAGCAAAGATAGACAATTAACCTCTTAACCTCTTAACATTTTATAAGAAAAGTACAACCATGGGGGATGGAGAAATGGAGTGTTTTGGCCCGGCGGCCATTTACCTCCGGAAGCCAGAGAGAGAGAGAATAGAGGCCCAGAACACTCCCTTTGATGCCAAATCGGCGTACTTTGTGATCGATGCAGACGAGATGTACCTGAAGGGTACTCTTACAAGTAGAGAGGGTGGCAAAGCTACTGTCAAAACTCACAGTGGGAAAGTAAGCATCACACAGAAAATATAAGCCTTTAAGTTACTGTGTTTGATTCTGTGTAAGTTCAGATATTGTCCAACAGTGAAAACAGAAAGTCTCAATGTTCATTTCAGACCGTCACGGTAAAAGAAGATGAGGTTTTCCCCATGAATCCTCCCAAGTTTGACAAAATTGAGGACATGGCCATGATGACCCACCTCAACGAGCCATCTGTGCTGTATAACCTCAAAGAGCGTTACGCAGCATGGATGATCTATGTGAGTCTCTGTGAATCTTATTTTACTCCTGCACTGTAAAAAAATGACTCAACTTAAAATTTTAGGGCAACAAACTTCAGGACATTTTTGAGTTGACTCAACTTTCAACCCAATTACTGCATGTGACTCAATTTAGTTGAGAAAACCTTAAAAACCTCCTGAAGTTTGTTGCCTTAATTTTAAGTTGTCAACTTTTTTTATTTGCTAAGTGGTGGACGGGGTAGCAGCACTGTAAAACTGGACTGTCAATCTCTGTTTCAGACCTACTCTGGCTTGTTCTGCGTCACTGTCAATCCATACAAATGGCTCCCAGTGTACGACGCAGTTGTTGTGGCTGGATACAGAGGCAAGAAGAGGATTGAAGCCCCACCTCACATCTTCTCCATCTCTGACAACGCCTACCAGTTCATGCTCACTGGTAAGTGCTTACCAACTATGTAGAAAACCACACATAGCTGCAATTTTTCTGCTAAACAGAAGATTGAAAATAAATAAATTTTGTAAGTTAATAAACATTACCTCACAGTACTGCTTATTCTCATCTAAACCGTTTGCATAAGCAGATATCATATTCATTACTAACAATACATGAACAAAAAAGCAAAGAATCCCTGAGTGCACTCTATGCTTGATTTTTAGATCGTGAAAATCAGTCTGTTCTGATTACGTGAGTAAACACAAATTAAATTAAGCATTTTCAATGGAAAAGGGTGCTCTTAGGAGTGTCTTTAAGTCCTTATGTAACACCTAACTATACTAATAATCAGTGTTATCACTTACTCAATCCGCAATTTGTACAGTAGATAGCCACAACCTAGCACTGAACCTAATAAACCTCCAGTGCTGGGAAACACCAATACAATCTCTCATTCAACAGTACAGCCTATTGAGTTATTTAGGTGTCACCTGTTTTGAAAACATTGCTAAGATTCCATTAACAACAATTCTACCTTTAATTTTAAAATAATTTTCAGATCGTGAAAACCAGTCTGTCCTGATCACGTGAGTAAATATTTTCCAACAACAAAAAAAATTAATATGATAATGTGAACCATATATTTTCTAAACAAATGATAATCTTGTGTAAATCTCTATAGTGGAGAATCTGGTGCAGGAAAGACTGTGAACACGAAACGTGTCATTCAGTACTTTGCAACTGTTGGTGCCATGTCTGGAGCAAAGAAACAAGAGCCTGTTGCTGGAAAAATGCAGGTCAGTGAACACCTATTCATGTGGTGAATTACAGAATTTAAACTTCACCTAATACCTGTCCACTGTACTAAAATACCATCCAGGGGTCACTGGAGGACCAGATCATTGCTGCAAACCCTCTGCTGGAGGCTTATGGTAATGCCAAGACTGTGAGGAATGACAACTCCTCTCGTTTTGTAAGTTAAATATATAACTTTACATTTAAAAAAAAAATGACACATTTTAAACCTTCTAAATGGTTAAGCTTAAGTAAATAAATCTGTAGGGAAAATTCATCAGGATTCATTTTGGGTCCACTGGAAAACTGGCCTCAGCTGACATTGAAACCTGTGAGTTGAAAATATTTTAAAGCAAAGATTAACAAGCATGCAAAATGTACATAAATCAGCTTTTTTGTTGTTTTTGTTGTTCCAAAGATCTGCTGGAAAAGTCAAGAGTAACATTCCAGCTGTCTGCTGAGAGGAGTTACCACATCTTCTACCAGCTCATGACTGGACACAAGCCAGAGCTGCTGGGTGAGAAACCTACAGGACTGTCTGTTTCAGGTCTTCTTAAAAACCCTGTTAACATATACTGTATATCAATTCTTCACAGAGGCCCTGCTCATCACCACCAACCCTTATGACTATCCAATGATCAGCCAGGGTGAAATCACTGTCAAGAGCATCAATGATGTGGAGGAGTTCATTGCCACAGATGTATGTGGACAAAAAATAATATCAGTGTTGTCTTCATGAAATATATAGACATAGATAGAAAATAACCCTCAATACTGCATTACATGTGTTATAAGATACCATCTCTTTTTGGCTTTCGAGTTATATGTTTAATTGGTTTGTGTAAAACAGACTGCCATTGACATTCTGGGCTTCACTGCTGATGAGAAAATCGCCATCTACAAGCTGACCGGTGCTGTGATGCATCATGGGAGCATGAAGTTCAAACAGAAGCAGAGAGAGGAGCAGGCTGAACCTGATGGCACTGAGGGTAAGACATGGCAGAAGCACATATTAGCATGCCAACATTGGCTTCATCAGTGACAATAATGTGTAAATCTGTTCTTCCTCAGTGGCTGATAAAATCGCCTACCTCATGGGCCTCAACTCTGCTGACATGCTGAAAGCTCTGTGTTACCCCAGAGTGAAGGTCGGAAACGAGATGGTGACCAAAGGCCAGACAGTCCCGCAGGTGATCACTTACCTGCTTGATAGATGAATGCATCTAGAAATTTCTAAAAGACCTGAACAGCAGAAAATAAAGCCTAATATCAACTAAACCGACTCTTGAATTTCTCAGGTGAACAACGCAGTGTCAGCTCTCTGCAAGTCTGTCTATGAGAAAATGTTCTTGTGGATGGTCATCCGTATCAATGAGATGTTGGACACAAAGCAGCCCAGACAGTTCTTCATTGGTGTGCTGGACATTGCTGGATTTGAGATCTTTGATGTAAGCATCAGCCTTTTATATCCATAGTAAAACATAGAACATAGTAAGAACTTGCCTCTGCTCTATTACCAGTTCAACAGCTTGGAGCAGCTTTGCATCAACTTCACAAATGAGAAACTGCAACAGTTCTTCAACCACCACATGTTTGTTCTGGAGCAAGAGGAGTACAAGAAAGAAGGCATCGAATGGGAGTTCATTGACTTCGGTATGGACTTGGCTGCCTGCATTGAGCTCATTGAGAAGGTAAGAAGACATTCAGCAACTTAAATGCCTATTCACATCATGCCTGTACTTAATAATGAGTGTGAATATTTCTTCGACAGCCAATGGGCATCTTCTCCATCCTTGAAGAGGAGTGCATGTTCCCCAAGGCCACAGACACAAGCTTTAAAAACAAACTACATGACCAGCATCTGGGCAAATGTTCAGCTTTCCAGAAGCCCAAGCCTGCCAAAGGTAAGGCAGAGGCTCACTTCTCTCTAGTGCACTACGCCGGCACTGTGGACTACAACATTGTTGGCTGGCTGGATAAGAACAAGGATCCACTGAACGACTCTGTTGTGCAACTCTACCAAAAGTCTTCGCTCAAAGTGCTGGCCTTCCTGTATGCCTCTCATGCCGCTGCTGAAGGTACAACTATCTGCATTTACTGAATTCTGATTTTACGAGTATCTGAAACATCTGTCATTATAAAAAAAATATTGAATGAATAATGTAAATAACAAAACATTGACATTTTTTTTGTCATTAAACAGCTGAGGGTGGTGGAGGAAAGAAAGGAGGCAAGAAGAAGGGTGGTTCCTTCCAGACTGTGTCTGCACTGTTTAGGGTAACCAGATTCTCTCTTCTGATGAAGGATGTGAAATTCATTGTGCATTAAAGATTAGACTAATGCAAACACTTCCACAGGAGAACTTGGGTAAGCTGATGACTAACCTGAGGAGCACTCACCCTCACTTTGTGCGCTGCTTGATTCCTAATGAGTCCAAGACTCCAGGTATACATGATCTCTAATAGCTTCAATGCGTCACAGTTCTGAAAATATTTCTGGAACCAATAAAATATCTTTCATTCAGGTCTGATGGAGAACTTCCTGGTTATCCACCAGCTCAGGTGTAACGGTGTGCTGGAGGGTATCAGAATCTGCAGGAAGGGTTTCCCCAGCAGAATCCTCTACGGTGACTTCAAGCAGCGGTAATGATACTCTCACTACCTCTAACTTAAACATGATGCACTAAATATACTTCAACATCTGATAATTCTGATTTTGAAGTTTTACAACATGACTCTCACTGAATATTCTCCAGGTACAAAGTATTGAATGCTAGTGTCATTCCTGAGGGACAGTTCATCGACAACAAAAAGGCTTCAGAGAAACTCTTGGGCTCTATTGATGTTGATCACACCCAATACAAGTTTGGACACACCAAGGTGAGCTACTCTGTAAAACGTGCAGAACAGTTTAACACAAAATATAGTTGAATTCTGTCATGCATCATTAAACTTGAAACATATTTTATAACTCTGGGACAAGATCAAAAACAGAGAAAGATAAAAAATAATCCATCTTAACCTTAAAATACGACAATATTTTGGGTAAAACAATAAGTGTATGGCAAATATGGTAACCTATACTTAAATTGTTGGCTGCATTTATTCAGAGTTAGTGCACACAAACTAGAAACATTTACGTTTCGGGATAGCTGCTATGTTTAAGAATCCAACCGGCAATATTTTTCTATAAAAGACACATTTTTCTATTAAACTTTTGACTCCAAAAACAGTAATATATTAAAAACGTCATACTGTGTGCTTCAGGCCACACACATTTGAAGTGGACTGCTTGACTTCAACATGACACCACTAATGCCTGCCAAATGTTCATTTAGGTGTTCTTCAAAGCTGGTCTGCTGGGTACTCTTGAGGAGATGAGAGACGAAAAACTTGCAACGTTGGTTACCATGACTCAAGCTTTGTGCCGTGGATTCGTCATGAGAAAGGAGTTTGTCAAAATGATGGAGAGGAGGTACAATTGACTTATACCAGTAAAACTGTTTGAGGGAAAAAAGCAATTTGTTACCAACAACTGGTTAAGGCTTATTTACTTATTACATTTTTTACAGAGAAGCAATTTATTCCATCCAATACAACATCCGCTCATTCATGAATGTCAAACATTGGCCATGGATGAAGCTCTACTTCAAGATCAAGCCTCTTCTGAAGAGTGCAGAGACTGAGAAAGAAATGGCAGCCATGAAGGAGAACTTTGAGAAAATGAAAGAAGATCTAACGAAGGCATTGGCTAAAAAGAAGGAGCTGGAGGAGAAAATGGTGTCACTTCTTCAGGAGAAAAATGACCTTCAACTACAAGTAGCATCTGTGAGTATTTAATTTATTTTATTTTATTTTATATGGAAGCAACAACTATGAACATAAGTCAATAACTGTATCCATCTGAATGATCAGGAAAGTGAAAACCTCTCAGATGCTGAGGAGAGATGTGAAGGTCTCATCAAAAGCAAGATCCAGCTCGAGGCTAAACTCAAAGAGACAACCGAGAGGCTGGAAGATGAGGAGGAAATCAATGCTGAACTGACGGCCAAGAAGAGGAAGCTGGAGGACGAATGCTCCGAGCTGAAGAAAGACATTGATGACCTGGAGCTCACTTTAGCCAAAGTGGAGAAGGAGAAACATGCAACAGAAAATAAGGTTTACATTATCTTCACATCTTTACACTGTGCTGTTCAGTTTCTTGAGAATACAATCAAAGAGCAATGTTTCCGTTTAGGTGAAAAACCTGACAGAGGAGATGGCCTCTCAGGATGAGAGCATTGCCAAGCTGACCAAAGAGAAGAAAGCCCTCCAAGAGGCGCATCAGCAGACCCTTGATGACCTTCAGGCAGAGGAAGACAAAGTCAACACTCTGACTAAATCTAAGAGCAAGCTTGAGCAGCAAGTGGATGATGTAAGATGTTTAACGTAACTTTAATTACTTCTGTAAACAACACCAAATTTTAATGTTCTGGTTTCTGTAACAACAGCTTGAGGGCTCCCTGGAGCAAGAGAAGAAGCTCCGTATGGATCTTGAGAGAGCCAAGAGGAAGCTTGAGGGTGACCTGAAACTGGCCCAAGAGTCCATAATGGACCTGGAGAACGACAAGCAGCAATCCGAGGAGAAGATCAAGAAGTGAGTGGACTGCAGCCTGCACACAATTATACTATTTAATATATATATATATATTAAAATTTATTTAAAAATATTTTAACAACAGGAAAGACTTTGAGATAAGCCAGCTCCTCAGCAAGATTGAGGATGAACAGTCTTTGGGAGCACAGCTTCAGAAGAAGATCAAAGAACTTCAGGTAACACTATTTGACACTAAATATTTTTTATAAATGAAATATATATATATTTTTTGTGTGGAGTTTCCATGTTTTCCCCCACAGTCCAAAGACATGCACTATATCTAAATTGGGTAAACAAAATTGGACATAGTGTATATGCGTTCTGTGAATGAACGTCGCCTCGTGGTTCCATCCCAAAGAGGGAAGAAATCACTTTCGCGAACGCTCACGCTCAATCTGCCCAGTTGGTGGAATGAACTCCCTAACTGCATCAGAACAGCAGAGTCACTCGCTACTTTCAAGAAACGACTAAAAACTCAACTATTTAGTCTCCACTTCACTTCCTAATCTGCAATTGCCTCTCTAAATATCACACTAACTGTACCCCCAAAAAAAAAAATACTAATACTACTAATACTTTCCTTCTTAGACTTTACAGACCTGAAACTTGCCTATATCACTTATTCATTGTTGTTCTTCTAGTTGTGTAAATTGCTTCCTTGTCCTCATTTGTAAGTCGCTTTGGATAAAAGCGTCTGCTAAATGACTAAAAATGTATAAGTGCATGTGTGAAGTCTGTAGGTGTGTGCAGTACTATGTTGCAGCTGGAAGGGCATCCACTGCGTAAAACATGGTGGTTCATTCCACTGTGGCAACCTCTGAAAAAACAAGGGACTAAGCTAAAGAAAAATTAAAAAATGAATAAATCTTTATTACAAATGGCACAAAATTATCACTTTTTTTTGTTTAGGCCCGTATTGAGGAGCTGGAGGAGGAAATCGAGGCTGAACGAGCTGCTCGTGCTAAAGTGGAGAAGCAGAGAGCCGATCTCTCCAGGGAACTTGAAGAGATCAGTGAGAGGCTTGAGGAAGCTGGAGGTGCCACTGCTGCCCAGATTGAGATGAACAAGAAGCGTGAAGCAGAATTCCAGAAGCTGCGTCGTGATCTGGAAGAGTCCACCTTGCAGCATGAAGCTACGGCTGCAGCTCTCCGAAAGAAGCAGGCAGACAGTGTGGCTGAGCTCGGAGAACAGATCGACAACCTCCAGCGGGTCAAGCAGAAGCTGGAGAAGGAAAAGAGTGAATACAAGATGGAGATTGATGACTTGTCAAGCAACATGGAGGCTGTGGCTAAAGCAAAGGTAATGTCGTAATTAAATCATAACAAATATATAAAACCCTATTTGCAGACACCTGTACATAACTCTAAATGTCTTTAGGCTAATTTAGAGAAGATGTGCCGCACTCTTGAAGATCAGCTGAGTGAAATCAAGACCAAAAGTGATGAAAATATTCGCCAGTTGAATGACATGAATGCACAACGGGCAAGACTTCAGACTGAAAATGGTAAGACATGGCAGGTAAAAAAACTAAAAGAATTTATTAAAAGTTCAGGTAAAAAAAGCTCTATTCATGATAATACCCATTATCTTGTGTAAAGGTGAATTTAGCCGACAACTGGAAGAGAAAGAAGCACTTGTTTCACAGTTAACTAGAGGAAAACAGGCCTATACACAGCAAATTGAGGAGCTCAAGAGACATGTTGAGGAAGAAGTCAAAGTAAGTCTATACAAAATACAATTTCTGTTTTCTGATAACTTAAACAATTGGAAAGATAAGTAGACTCTTTAAAATACTGTTTCCTTTAAGGCCAAGAACGCTTTGGCCCATGCAGTTCAGTCTGCCCGCCATGACTGTGATCTGCTCAGAGAGCAGTTTGAGGAAGAGCAAGAGGCCAAAGCTGAACTCCAGCGTGGAATGTCTAAGGCCAACAGTGAGGTGGCACAATGGAGAACCAAATATGAGACTGACGCCATCCAGCGTACAGAGGAGCTTGAGGAATCCAAGTAAACAACGCAAAGAAAAGTCTTCACTGTTTCCAATTTATTTATGACATATTAGGGTTCAATGTATTTTATGTTTTAAAGGAAAAAGCTGGCTCAGCGTCTGCAGGATGCTGAAGAATCCATTGAGGCAGTGAACTCCAAGTGTGCATCGCTGGAGAAGACAAAACAGAGACTGCAGGGTGAAGTAGAGGACCTCATGATTGATGTGGAGAGAGCAAATGCATTGGCTGCTAACCTTGACAAGAAGCAGAGAAACTTTGACAAGGTAAGAAAGAAGTGGAACATCTAGATTCCTAAACCCTGAACTGCAGACCATGCTAATAAACAATGCCCACATTATCAGGTCCTCGCAGAGTGGAAGCAGAAGTATGAGGAAGGCCAGGCTGAACTAGAAGGGGCTCAGAAAGAAGCTCGCTCTCTCAGCACTGAGATTTTCAAAATGAAGAACTCTTATGAAGAAGCCCTGGACCAGCTTGAGACCCTGAAGAGGGAGAACAAGAATCTGCAACGTAAACGCCACTTTTATTTACAGAAAGAATTTAATAAGCAACAGTTTTAGAAGAACTAATAAATACAGTTTTTTAAACCCATTTAGAGGAGATTTCTGACCTCACTGAGCAGCTTGGAGAGACTGGAAAGAGCATTCATGAGTTAGAGAAAGCCAAGAAGACTGTGGAGTCTGAGAAAGTAGAGATCCAGACTGCACTTGAAGAAGCCGAGGTACTATTTCTTTATCACTTAAAATTATAGAACTGTTTTGAACAACAATAACAGGAGTTTAACACTGTCATATAATCCATCTTAATAGTGCTTCAATACAAATCAGGAAAATGAAATTAGATTGTGTCTGTTTCTCCTGTAGGGCACCCTAGAGCATGAGGAGTCCAAGATTCTGCGTGTGCAGCTGGAGCTGAACCAGGTGAAGAGTGAGATTGACAGGAAGCTTGCTGAGAAGGATGAAGAGATAGAACAGATCAAGAGGAACAGCCAAAGAGTGATGGATTCCATGCAGAGCACTCTGGACTCTGAGATCAGGAGCAGAAATGATGCCCTGAGAGTCAAAAAGAAGATGGAGGGAGATCTGAATGAGATGGAGATCCAGCTGAGTCATGCCAATCGCCAGGCTGCTGAGGCCCAGAAACAGCTCAGGAACGTCCAAGGCCAACTCAAGGTATCTTTGCAAAGAATAAGAAACATTTGACATTTTAAATGAATGTAAGATAATTAACAACGAAAAAACATTATCACAGGATGCCCAACTGCACCTTGATGAAGCCATCAGAGGACAAGAGGACATGAAGGAGCAGGTGGCCATGGTGGAGCGGAGGAATAACCTGATGCAAGCAGAGATTGAGGAGCTGAGAGCCGCACTGGAGCAAACAGAGAGAGGCCGCAAAGTGGCAGAGCAGGAGCTGGTGGATGCCAGTGAGCGTGTGGGACTGCTGCACTCACAAGTACAGAAACTCATCACGAATGCATTTAAAAACACATGCAAGGCTGCTTGAAAACAGGCAGACACTAAAACTATCTATAACTTGCAGAATACAAGTCTTATTAACACCAAGAAGAAGCTTGAGGCTGATCTGGTTCAAATTCAAGGTGAGGTGGATGATGCAGTTCAGGAGGCCAGAAACGCAGAGGAGAAGGCCAAGAAGGCCATCACTGATGTGAGTGTTTACATTCTGTTGCTCTATTCTCTCGTAAACTCTTTTACTGAGCTGCCTGTGGTTACAAAGGAAAGCTTCATGGAAGGTTCTTCTACAAACTCTGATCATTCAAACTTTATTGGCTGATATTTCAGGCTGCCATGATGGCTGAGGAGCTGAAGAAGGAGCAGGACACCAGTGCTCACCTGGAGAGGATGAAGAAGAACCTGGAGGTGACTGTCAAAGACCTGCAGCACCGTCTGGATGAGGCAGAGAATCTGGCCATGAAGGGTGGAAAGAAACAGCTCCAGAAACTGGAGTCCAGGGTAAGGTTGTGCGGCTACATACAATTAACACTTAGATTTAAAGGCTAGAGCTGATTTTCTTACTAACTTTACTGAAGGTTCGTGAGTTGGAGAGTGAAGTTGAAGCTGAACAGAGACGCGGTGCAGATGCTGTTAAAGGAGTGCGTAAATATGAAAGGAGGGTGAAGGAGCTCACCTACCAGGTAAAGCAGCACAGGAATTTGAAATGTTACACTGCAGTTTGTAATATACATAGTTTAAGGCTACTAACAATATTTACACCGACAGACCGAGGAAGACAAGAAGAACGTGACTCGCCTGCAGGATCTGGTGGACAAGCTGCAGCTGAAAGTGAAGGCCTACAAGCGCCAGGCTGAAGAAGCTGTAAGTCTAATATCCAATGCCTCCTGCAGTGTGACGCTTTGATAAAATGACAGATAAAAGTGGATGGATATCTTGTGTAATCCCAACAGGAGGAGCAGGCCAACACTCACCTGTCCAGGTACAGGAAGGTGCAGCATGAGATGGAGGAGGCTCAGGAGCGTGCTGACATCGCCGAGTCCCAGGTCAACAAGCTGAGAGCCAAGAGCCGCGATGTAGGAAAGGTACCAATAAATGATGATAAAGTAAAGAAAATGTATACTTCACATGCAACAGAATCGTAATGTTTGTTATTTTGCTTTTTTAAGAGCAAAGATGAAGAATGAAGATGAGACACTTCTCCTAAAAGCAGACATTTAATATGACACAGCAAGCATAAAATATGATTTGTTCGTGCTGAGTTTTACTACGTCCATTAAAATTGTGAATTATGATTCTGTTCTTTATCACTTTTTCCAGTTTCACACTTCATCACATACTCCTGTTTTTTAACAGGAGACATCGATTCATGGATTCAGTACTCCTCACCTTGATGACTAGAATTCTCTTTTCTACAGTTCACTCCCAAATACAACAATACATCAGCTAAAATATGTACATAAATGAGAAACACTGAACTCACAAAAAAATGTAAACCTATCTTGATAGGACAAAAGTGTAGTCAAGTCACCTTTACCTGTATAAAGCTTAATGCAATACAGATGGTGTGAAAGCAGTTTTGCAGAGATTACCACGAGCACAGCCGAGTACATTTCTCAACAAGTTTAGATTAGTAAAGTGTCTATTTAGCTGTGAGATCATACTGATAAAATTCAATTCAATGCCAGTGTGAATGTCGTAGTATTAAGTTCAGCTCAACAAAAGATGATGCTGTAAAGGTATTTGGTAAATGCATGAAGGTAAAGGGGCATTTTTAGTTTAATGCATAAAGTTCAATGCCAAGTCAGAGCAGAACATTCTGCAGAGAAGACAAACCCCTATTTTCACACTGTACAAGAATAGCACTAGATAATAAGATGATGAAATATTAAAATAGAAAATAAGGAAAATAAAAAAACTTTAACACAACAAAACTACTCGATAAAAGCACAAATCATTTTAGCTTCTTTAAAAATTTTAAATAACATAAAACTTAGATTAACTTTTATTTTGCTCAACCTCAGGATATCCAAAATGGTGATGTTTGGTAATTCATAAAAATGCAAGCTAATGGCAAAAACACAAACGGGCAACTCGAATGTAATATCCATGGCTCCTCTAGAAATGTAATATCCAAGGCTCCTCTAGACGTCCCATAAAGCCAAACAATAAGTCTGGGATTCATTTCACATGACATGACAGGATATTTATATGTGTATTTACTTCAACAACATATAAGTGTATTATTAAACAATTTAAATAATAATGAGCCTTTAATTGCCTACACAGCCTAATAAATGCTCAAGTGCGAATGGCCAAATGGTTCTGTTTGCTTTACTGTTTTGGGCCAGTCAGGATACGGAACGGTTTAATTTCCCACTCTGGGGCTGATAACAGAACTTTTGGAATGTGATACAAATGCATCAGTTGTTGCCTTGGTAACGTGAGTGTAATGTAAACGGAGATATTTCTGTCTTTGGGACTCTTTTTTTTTCTGATGTTTACTTCGTTGAATAACAAAATCTAAATAAATAAATAAATAAATAATATGCTTCTGACTAGCCAGCTATGGAGAAACTAGCAGCCAAGCAACAGAGTGGCGACATCATGTGTGCAAGCATTCTACCACTCCAACATGGTTCAACAGAGTTGTCCAACCATGCATACAGTTATGGAAAGAGAGCGGCTTGTATTCGTGCAGCGTTGTTCCAGGCTCATATGGAAACACGACAGGACTGTACCTGAGTGCACCTGGTGGAAAAGCAGCTTATATCTGGGAAGATTTGTTTTCTATTTGAATGTAGACATTGTGCTCTCTATAAATATATGCATAGATGTTATGCTTGTAAAGCAAGATATAGCTTCACTATCGTTTTATAGCTACAGGGTTAATTCATAATGTGATGCATTGATTCATTACACCATATCCTGTGAGTTTAAAAACTCTGAGTAATACAATTTTAGTTGATCAAGCCTCTTATCATCAACTAACTGTTACAATATCAAAACCCATAAATTCTACAAGGACAATAGTCTCCAGCCTCCGTCGCCTGGACTGCAGCTCTGCTCAAGACGTTTGGCCAGAAGAGAAATGGTCGTGTCTGGTTTCTCAGACACATGTATCTGCAGACACATATTTAACTAGACTAGACATTTAAATTTTACTACCTTCAAGTGTTAGATAAAACTTTGACTTTGTTCTTCAACAGCTGTAGCTCAGACATCTCAGACAGCCCGGGAAAAAAAACTAAATTTGAAGCATCAATCAATCAGAACTGATGCAGAATACTTACTGTTGGTTGCCCTGTTGTCTTCACATCCGCTTGTATGGATAAGTGACCTAATCCTCGTAATACAAACAGCAGCCCATGCTGTGCTATATTTATGATTTCCCTATATAAGCACAAGAGACACAAAATTACCACGAGACCCTTTCATTTTATGCCATAACAACTGATATTTCACTGGTAAATAAATAAAAGCCAGACATATTAGTTTTCATTAGTGGGATAAACTGCTACAGCCCATCTCTGGAAATAAATATTTGAGGTTTTTTTAAGATTTTAGTTGCATCTCCTGCTGGCAAAGGATGCAGACTTTTCAGAAAAGCAGCTAAGCTGTCCTCTCTGCTCCCCACATGTGATCTCTAACGTTTATATCAAAACCTTACCAGCATTGAAATGAACAACAGGAACCAACAAACCTGCTTAAGTTTCACACCTGAATGCCAAATGTCAACTCAAACTTCAACTAAGGCTTCAAGGCATTTTAGAAAACTCAGTGCACTGTGGTGTGCTATCTATCTATCTATCTATCTATCTATCTATCTATCTATCTATCTATCTATCTATCTATCTATCTATCTATCTATCTATCTATCTATCTCTATGTGTGTGTGTGTATGTGTGTGTGTGTGTGTGTGTGTGTATTTACTTATTTTTATTATTATTATTATTTTATTTATTTTTTCCTGAGTTTGGGTGCTCTTACAGATCAAAGATTACTTTTTGTAATCGACAAATTCTGAGTTCAATGTTTTGAACTGTCCTTGAAACAGTATACCAGTGACATTTGACTGCTTTTTTAGATCTTGAAGTTTGTGTGTGCCAAGTTCCAATAATTTTAAAGACGTTAAACTGAAAAAGGACCTCATCAGCATCAAATTAAACTTATAAAACTGGTAAGGCATTTGTCTAAAATAAACAATATATGCAAAAATAAATACCCACAAAATCATATTCTGTGAATACAGACATGCCATATTCACAAACTCAACCTTATCTGCAGAACAATATTTGTCATATTAGATGAATGACAACATCTGCCTATTTCTCTCGGGCACAGAGAAACATCACACCGAGTAAAATAACATGACCAAATGCGGATGGCCTGTTTTGCTGAGTGCTCAGTAATGACTCTATATAAAAGGCAGCTCCTGACCCCTGCAGACTCATAGTGACCAGCCACAGGTGAGGGAACTGCCCATTTTAACACAAGAATTCATGTAAAAAGGCTGAGTGTGTGAAATTAAATTATGAGTACTAATCCAAACTCCTGTTTTTTCAGAATCCATAACTCGACATCTGCTACTTTCATCTCTGAGCATCAAAAAAGGTAAACCATACCACTGACAAATAAATATTGTGATGTTAGTGAAAGAATAACACATTCTTAATGTGGATACTTGAGCAAAGTCAAGAGATAGACACCAAGCTGTAATAAGATGTATATATAACTCCACAGTAAACCGCAACCATGGGGGATGGAGAAATGGAGTGTTTCGGCCCGGCGGCCATTTACCTCCGGAAAACAGAAAGAGAGAGAATAGAGGCCCAGAACACTCCCTTTGATGCCAAAACAGCGTACTTTGTGGTGGATGCAGACGAGATGTACCTGAAGGGTACTCTTCAGAGTAAAGAGGGTGGCAAAGCTACTGTCAAAACTCACAGTGGGAAAGTAAGTATGACAGAGAAAATACCAAGTTCTGAAAAGTACTTTGCAGCGGTGTGTACAGAAAGTCTCAATGTTCATTTCAGACCGTCACGGTAAAAGAAGATGAAATCTTCCCCATGAATCCTCCCAAGTTTGACAAAATTGAGGACATGGCCATGATGACCCACCTCAATGAGCCTTGTGTGCTGTATAACCTCAAAGAGCGTTACGCAGCATGGATGATCTATGTGAGTCTCTGTGAATCTTATTTTACTCCTGGGATGGAGTAGCAGCACTGTAAAACTGGACTGTCAATCTCTGTTTCAGACCTACTCTGGCTTGTTCTGCGTCACTGTCAATCCATACAAATGGCTCCCAGTGTACGACGCAATCGTTGTGGCTGGATACAGAGGCAAGAAGAGGATTGAAGCCCCACCTCACATCTTCTCCATCTCTGACAACGCCTACCAGTTCATGCTCACTGGTGAGTGGATTATTTGATGTGAATTGTGTGTATTTCAGTAAGCTACTGATTAAATATTAAAGTAAATTAAGTTTCCAAAAACTGAGGTCTTGCTTACTGGACCAAAAAGCCTCTTGTGCAGAAACAGAAAAATTTAAATTTAACTCCATATTTGTTTTTAGCCTACCATGATCACTACAATACATTTATAATTATTGTTTATAAAGTTTTAGCCATAGTGCAATCACACACACGTGACTGCTTACTTTCATTATTTATTAGAATAAAAAGTACTAATATTATACTAGTAAATGTTCTGTAGTGTTGTGCTTCAGCTGCAAAAGATGCTAAACTTCCATAGCATAGCATTTATCTACTGTTTACTTTCAGATCGTGAGAACCAGTCTGTCTTGATCACGTGAGTAACTTTTATTATTACTAAATAAATAAAAATGTTTTCCAATAATAGCACAAGTTCATATCATTTATTGGACTAAATGATAATCTTGTGTAAATCTCTTTAGTGGAGAATCTGGTGCAGGAAAGACTGTGAACACGAAACGTGTCATTCAGTACTTTGCAACTGTTGGTGCCATGTCTGGAGCAAAGAAACAAGAGCCTGTTGCTGGAAAAATGCAGGTCAGAGAACACCTATTTTAGACACCTATTTTTGTTATTAATTACAGCATTTGTAGTTATAACTATGCTCTGTCTTGCAACTACATTTAGGGGTCACTGGAGGACCAGATTGTGGCAGCAAACCCTCTGCTGGAGGCTTATGGTAATGCCAAGACTGTGAGGAATGACAACTCCTCTCGTTTTGTAAGTTGCAAGTGAGAATTATTATAAAATGTAATAATTTAAAAATGTTTTCAAAGCTTCCATACAGTTTTACTTTAAGAACAAAAATTATTTAAATCTTTATAGGGTAAATTCATCAGGATTCATTTTGGGACCACTGGAAAACTGGCCTCAGCTGACATTGAAACCTGTGAGCGAACATTGTTTTAATTATTAATGAATTCATGTTATGATTAAAAGTTTATTCCACAGTCTACATCAGAAGGGTATAATTGTGAGCCATATTTGCAGACATGTTAATCAAGACTAGTCCATGTCTTACTATGTTTTTTTCTTTGAAAGACCTGCTGGAAAAGTCAAGAGTAACATTCCAGCTGTCTGCTGAGAGGAGTTACCACATCTTCTACCAGCTCATGACTGGACACAAGCCAGAGCTGCTGGGTGAGAAACCTACAGGATCATATTTAAATATGGATTTTATGATTCACGATGTGATGCGATTCATTATACTAATCTCATGAGTCATGATTTAGTCACATTTTTTCTAAAAATATTTTAGATTAATTTAAGGTGAACAAGAGTCCTTTCATTTTCCTCAAATGCTGCACAATTTCTTCATTCATTCATTTTCTTTTCGGCTTAAGCCTGGTTTATACTTCTGCGTCAAGTGACTGGCGTAACCCACAGCGCATGCAACGCGCATAGGTGTGCATTTATACTTCTGCGCGCTGTCTCTGATGGTCTGCATTTACACTTTCGAAACGCTAGTTGGCAGTGAGGTGTTAATGTTCCTCTGTTTTGCTTTTCCTGAACACTTCCGGGATGTACAAGTGGCTCAAACTCGCTCATTTTGAGGCAGGAACCGGCGGACGTGCAACAACTTTAACTATGAGGTAAACACAAAACAAAACTTTCCATCCGGAGCTCCTTCATGGGACTCCACACTTGTAAACAATCGCTCCATCAGGCTCGCGCCATTCGCGCAGCTCTCGGTCCCGCCCAGACTAGTCAGCGCTACCAAGCTGACCAATCACAGAGCTTGCGCTACGCGTCGTTGCGACGTGTAGTTACATTTTTTGAGAGGTGAACGTCAGCGACGCCAACGGCCACGGCGAAGGGCTATGCGTCAGTGCATTAGCAGCGCCGTCAGCGCCGGCGTTTGACGCAGAAGTATAAATCAGCCTTTAGTCCCTTTATTAATCAGCGGTGAGCCAAAGCGGAATCAACTGCCAACTTATTCAGCCTATATTTTACACAGCAGATGCCCTTCCAGCTGCAGCCCAAAACTAGGAAACACCCTTTTGCATCCACACTCATACACTACAGCCAGTGTAGTTGATCAGTTCCCCTATAGCGCATGTGTTTGGACTGTGGGGGAACCGGAGCACCCGGAGGAAACCCACGCCAACACCAGGAGAACATGCAAACTCCACACAGAAACACCAACTGACTCAGCTTGGGCTCAAACCAGGGACCTCCTTGCTGTGAGGGGATTGTGCTACCCACTGTGCCACTGTGTTGCCCATATTTTTTTAACAAATACTTCAAACTAAAGAAGACTTTGACTGTGCAGCTAAATTACAAATTTACAACAACTTCCAAATCAAAACTGAACAGTACAAACTGAAGAAAGCTCTTTAAAGGTGCTGTCTGTCTGTTTTGACGCTTCTAAAGCATAAAAATGCCATAATATGTTTGCAGTTATTTAAGAAACATGCTCAGTGAACATTCCTAATTATCTGAGAAACAATGCTTAAGTCAGATATTCTGCTGTGAATGTGTGTTACATGCTGAAACGTCTGTCTTTGTTTTGGTCATTTAACTCGCCCAATGCCAGTTTAGCCAATCATATTGCAGCACCCTGTGTTGCCTTGGTGGAATCCAGCTTATTTTGTTGTCCAGATCTGAGCTGAACTCTCTGCTGCTGCTTTCAGTAAAATGGCAATAAATGTCATGTCAAACAGCATTCAGACTCACATTATCAGCATTTAACACTGAATAAAGCACATTAGCTGTACCTGAGCTGATCATTGTCAAAGTTTTCTGTTGTTCAGCAGCAAAAAATAGAAGCTGTTTCTATTACATATCAGTATCCGAGGTGTTGGTTAGGACAAAAACTCCTCTTAATATGGAGAATATTCCTTCTATCATGTGTCGTTGCTTTTATTTTGAACACTACGCACATCAGCCTTTAGGCTCGCTCTTGTTGGTCCTCAATCTGGCAACCTGAGCTTACATTGGTTTTGATCCAGGAATGCAACAGTTTAACCACTGGGTGTCAAATTTACATACTGCAGCTTTAATACAAATCAACTAAACCTGTGACTGTGCTGGGATTTAGCATTTTATAAAGAAATATCACAATATCTATCTTTTGTGGTAAGCTGAAATCTTTGCACATTTACAATGTTATGAAAAAACTCTGTCTTGTGTGGAGAAAAAACCCTTTCCTGAACCAGAGAACAGAGCATATACTGTCATTTTAGCATAGCATTTTAGTCTGCTGCTCCACCTCTTGCTCGCCGCTGATTTGCAGGTTAAAAAAGTTTGTGCCTGTAAACAGCGCCACCTCTGTTAAAAACATGTATCATGATTCATTCAACATTCGGTTTGAATTGTCACATGTTTGAATCGAATTTAACTAGCTCATAATTAATCGTTACATCCCTATATTTAACCTATTTTTTTAGAAAAAACTGGTTACATATACTGTACATCAATTCTTCACAGAGGCCCTGCTCATCACCACCAACCCTTATGACTATCCAATGATCAGCCAGGGTGAAATCACTGTCAAGAGCATCAATGATGTGGAGGAGTTCATTGCCACAGATGTATGTACACAAATGATTTATTAGCAGTGTTATATGAATTTATGCAACACATCTAAGCAAACAGGACAAACACAAAGATCACCTAAATACTGCATTGAATCTGTTTAAGATACCTGTCTCTTTTTGGCTTAATAATGAAAACTGTTTTAATTGGTTTGTGTAAAACAGACTGCCATTGACATTCTGGGCTTCACTGCTGATGAGAAAATCGCCATCTACAAGCTGACCGGTGCTGTGATGCATCATGGGAGCATGAAGTTCAAACAGAAGCAGAGAGAGGAGCAGGCTGAACCTGATGGCACTGAGGGTAAGACATGGCAGAAGCACATATTAGCATGCCAACATTGGCTTCATCAGTGACAATAATGTGTAAATCTGTTCTTCCTCAGTGGCTGATAAAATCGCCTACCTCATGGGCCTCAACTCTGCTGACATGCTGAAAGCTCTGTGTTACCCCAGAGTGAAGGTCGGAAACGAGATGGTGACTAAAGGCCAGACAGTCCCGCAGGTGATCACTTACCTGCTTGATAGATGAATGCATCTAGAAATTTCTAAAAGACCTAAACAGTAGAAAATAAAGCCTAATATCAACTAAACCGACTCTTGAATTTCTCAGGTGAACAACGCAGTGTCAGCTCTCTGCAAGTCTGTCTATGAGAAAATGTTCTTGTGGATGGTCATCCGTATCAATGAGATGTTGGACACAAAGCAGCCCAGACAGTTCTTCATTGGTGTGCTGGACATTGCTGGATTTGAGATCTTTGATGTAAGAATCAGCCTTTTATATCCATAGTAAAACATAGAACATAGTAAGAACTTGCCTCTGCTCTATTACCAGTTCAACAGCTTGGAGCAGCTTTGCATCAACTTCACAAATGAGAAACTGCAACAGTTCTTCAACCACCACATGTTTGTTCTGGAGCAAGAGGAGTACAAGAAAGAAGGCATCGAATGGGAGTTCATTGACTTCGGTATGGACTTGGCTGCCTGCATTGAGCTCATTGAGAAGGTAAGAGGACATTCAGCAGCTTAAATGCCTATTTACATCATGCCTGTACTTAATAATGAGTGTGAATATTTCTTCGACAGCCAATGGGCATCTTCTCCATCCTTGAAGAGGAGTGCATGTTCCCCAAGGCCACAGACACAAGCTTTAAAAACAAACTACATGACCAGCATCTGGGCAAATGTTCAGCTTTCCAGAAGCCCAAGCCTGCCAAAGGTAAGGCAGAGGCTCACTTCTCTCTAGTGCACTACGCCGGCACTGTGGACTACAACATTGTTGGCTGGCTGGATAAGAACAAGGATCCACTGAATGACTCTGTTGTGCAACTCTACCAAAAGTCTTCGCTCAAAGTGCTGGCCTTCCTGTATGCCTCTCATGGAGGTGAAGGTACGACCATCTGCATTTACAGACTTCTTATGTTTTAAGTTTGTGCAATTCAAACTAAGAGAGACCTGGTGGCATGCTGGATAATTAGTCAGCACAGTTGCCTCACAGCAAGGTCACTGGTTTGTGTCCCAGGTGGACCATGAGGCCTTTCTGTGTGGACATTGCATGTTCTCCCCATGTCTGCATTGGTTTCCTCCTAATACCCCATTCTCAAAGATATGTGGTAAATATGAACTGGATAAACTAAACTGGCTATAGTGTGCGAATGTGAAAGTATGTGGGTCTTCATTCCACTGAGTGAATGTAATATGTCATCACATGACACTCCAGTTTCATAAGATTAACTTTATACAAGAAAATGACACAGCAGTTAATAATGTGATCACCAATCAACAATTCATTGAATGAGTTAATGAAAAGCAACAAAAAGTAAACAACAACTTTTTGTCACAAAACAGCTGAGGGTGGCGGCGGCAAGAAAGGAGGCAAGAAGAAGGGTGGTTCCTTCCAGACTGTGTCTGCACTGTTTAGGGTAACCAGATTCTCTCTTCTGATGAAGGATGTGAAATTCATTGTGCATTAAAGATTAGACTAATGCAAACACTTCCACAGGAGAACTTGGGTAAGCTGATGACTAACCTGAGGAGCACTCACCCTCACTTTGTGCGCTGCTTGATTCCTAATGAGTCCAAGACTCCAGGTATACATGATCTCTAATAGCTTCAATGCGTCACAGTTCTGAAGATATTTCTGGAACCAATAGAATATCTTTCATTCAGGTCTGATGGAGAACTTCCTGGTTATCCACCAGCTCAGGTGTAACGGTGTGCTGGAGGGTATCAGAATCTGCAGGAAGGGTTTCCCCAGCAGAATCCTCTACGGTGACTTCAAGCAGCGGTAATGATACTCTCACTACCTCTAACTTAAACATGATGCACTAAATATACTTCAACATCTGATAATTCTGATTTTGAAGTTTTACAACATGACTCTCACTGAATATTCTCCAGGTACAAAGTATTGAATGCTAGTGTCATTCCTGAGGGACAGTTCATCGACAACAAAAAGGCTTCAGAGAAGCTCTTGGGCTCTATTGATGTTGATCACACCCAATACAAGTTTGGACACACCAAGGTGAGCTACTCTGCATCCATACCACACGGCATGGCAAAAAAGCATGTGGACAGCCACATTGGAAACTAATTGTAGCATGTCATCCTATTATTTTAAAATAGACCTGTTTTCTCATCCATATTAAATTATGCTATTTGCGTTCTTCAACATGACACCACTAATACCTGCCAAATGTTCATTTAGGTGTTCTTCAAAGCTGGTCTGCTGGGTACTCTTGAGGAGATGAGAGACGAAAAACTTGCCTCACTGGTTACCATGACTCAAGCTTTGTGCCGTGGATATGTCATGAGAAAGGAGTTTGTCAAAATGATGGAGAGGAGGTACAATAAACTTACTAAACTGTTTGATATGACAGAGTAATATAAACTGATGCAATGATAATGTTTCACACAGAGAAGCAATTTATTCCATCCAATACAACATCCGCTCATTCATGAATGTCAAACATTGGCCATGGATGAAGCTCTACTTCAAGATCAAGCCTCTTCTGAAGAGTGCAGAGACTGAGAAAGAAATGGCAGCCATGAAGGAGAATTATGAGAAAATGAAAGAAGATCTTACGAAGGCATTGGCTAAAAAGAAGGAGCTGGAGGAGAAAATGGTGTCACTTCTTCAGGAGAAAAATGACCTTCAACTACAAGTAGCATCTGTGAGTATTTCTTTTTTTTACTGAGTCTATACAGGACCAACAACTATGAACATGAATTAATAACTGCATCAATCTCAATGAACAGGAAGGTGAAAACCTCTCAGATGCTGAGGAGAGATGTGAAGGTCTCATCAAAAGCAAGATCCAGCTTGAGGCTAAACTCAAAGAGACAACCGAGAGGCTGGAAGATGAGGAGGAAATCAATGCTGAACTGACGGCCAAGAAGAGGAAGCTGGAGGACGAATGCTCTGAGCTGAAGAAAGACATTGATGACCTGGAGCTCACTTTAGCCAAAGTGGAGAAGGAGAAACATGCAACAGAAAATAAGGTTCACATTATTTTCACATCTTTACACTGTGCTGTTCAGTTTCTTGAGAATACAATCAAAGAGCAATGTTTCCATTTTAGGTGAAAAACCTGACAGAGGAGATGGCCTCTCAGGATGAGAGCATTGCCAAGCTGACCAAAGAGAAGAAAGCCCTCCAAGAGGCGCATCAGCAGACCCTTGATGACCTTCAGGCAGAGGAAGACAAAGTCAACACTCTGACTAAATCTAAGAGCAAGCTTGAGCAGCAAGTGGATGATGTAAGATGTTTAACGTAACTTTAATTACTTCTGTAAACAACACCAAATTTTAATGTTCTGGTTTCTGTAACAACAGCTTGAGGGCTCCCTGGAGCAAGAGAAGAAGCTCCGTATGGATCTTGAGAGAGCCAAGAGGAAGCTTGAGGGTGACCTGAAACTGGCCCAAGAGTCCATAATGGACCTGGAGAACGACAAGCAGCAATCCGAGGAGAAGATCAAGAAGTGAGTGGACTGCAAGACACAAATTGTTCAGAGTAGAAAAAGTAAATATTTAACAAATTCTTATAGAAAAAATACTTTAACAGGAAAGACTTTGAGATAAGCCAGTTCCTCAGCAAGATTGAGGATGAACAGTCTTTGGGAGCACAGCTTCAGAAGAAGATCAAAGAACTTCAGGTAATACTAACTCTATTGCTGTGAAACTTTGTAATAGATATATATGGTGGAAAAAACCTGTATCACAAATAGCACATGATAATTCCTTTATTCTATTTTTAGGCCCGTATTGAGGAGCTGGAGGAGGAAATCGAGGCTGAACGAGCTGCTCGTGCTAAAGTGGAGAAGCAGAGAGCCGATCTCTCCAGGGAACTTGAAGAGATCAGTGAGAGGCTTGAGGAAGCTGGAGGTGCCACTGCTGCCCAGATTGAGATGAACAAGAAGCGTGAAGCAGAATTCCAGAAGCTGCGTCGTGATCTGGAAGAGTCCACCTTGCAGCATGAAGCTACGGCTGCAGCTCTCCGAAAGAAGCAGGCAGACAGTGTGGCTGAGCTCGGAGAACAGATCGACAACCTCCAGCGGGTCAAGCAGAAGCTGGAGAAGGAAAAGAGTGAATACAAGATGGAGATTGATGACTTGTCAAGCAACATGGAGGCTGTGGCTAAAGCAAAGGTAATGTCGTAATTAAATCATAACAAATATATAAAACACTATTTGCAGACACCTGTACATAACTCTAAATGTCTTTAGGCTAATTTAGAGAAGATGTGCCGCACTCTTGAAGATCAGCTGAGTGAAATCAAGACCAAAAGTGATGAAAATATTCGCCAGTTGAATGACATGAATGCACAACGGGCAAGACTTCAGACTGAAAATGGTAAGACATGGCAGGTAAAAAAACTAAAAGAATTTATTAAAAGTTCAGGTAAAAAAAGCTCTATTCATGATAATACCCATTATCTTGTGTAAAGGTGAATTTAGCCGACAACTGGAAGAGAAAGAAGCACTTGTTTCACAGTTAACTAGAGGAAAACAGGCCTATACACAGCAAATTGAGGAGCTCAAGAGACATGTTGAGGAAGAAGTCAAAGTAAGTTTATACAAAATACAACTTCTGTTTTCTGATAACTTAAACAATTGGAAAGATAAGTAGACTCTTTAAAATACTGTTTCCTTTAAGGCCAAGAACGCTTTGGCCCATGCGGTTCAGTCTGCCCGCCATGACTGTGATCTGCTCAGAGAGCAGTTTGAGGAAGAGCAAGAGGCCAAAGCTGAACTCCAGCGTGGAATGTCTAAGGCCAACAGTGAGGTGGCACAATGGAGAACCAAATATGAGACTGACGCCATCCAGCGTACAGAGGAGCTTGAGGAATCCAAGTAAACAACGCAAAGAAAAGTCTTCACTGTTTCCAATTTAATATGACATATTAGGGTTCAATGTATTTTATGTTTTAAAGGAAAAAGCTGGCTCAGCGTCTGCAGGATGCTGAAGAATCCATTGAGGCAGTGAACTCCAAGTGTGCATCGCTGGAGAAAACAAAACAGAGACTGCAGGGTGAAGTAGAGGACCTCATGATTGATGTGGAGAGAGCAAATGCATTGGCTGCTAACCTTGACAAGAAGCAGAGAAACTTTGACAAGGTAAGAAAGAAGTGGAACATCTAGATTCCTAAACCCTGAACTGCAGACCATGCTAATAAACAATGCCCACATTATCAGGTCCTCGCAGAGTGGAAGCAGAAGTATGAGGAAGGCCAGGCTGAACTAGAAGGGGCTCAGAAAGAAGCTCGCTCTCTCAGCACTGAAATTTTCAAAATGAAGAACTCTTATGAAGAAGCCCTGGACCAGCTTGAGACCCTGAAGAGGGAGAACAAGAATCTGCAACGTAAACGCCACTTTTATTTACAGAAAGAATTTAATAAGCAACAGTTTTAGAAGAACTAATAAATACAGTTTTTTAAACCCATTTAGAGGAGATTTCTGACCTCACTGAGCAGCTTGGAGAGACTGGAAAGAGCATTCATGAGTTAGAGAAAGCCAAGAAGACTGTGGAGTCTGAGAAAGTAGAGATCCAGACTGCACTTGAAGAAGCCGAGGTACTATTTCTTTACTACTTCGTAAAAGTATGATTTGAAACATTGTTTTGGATATAATTCAAAACTTTGATAAATTACAAATATTTCATACTCGTATAAATGTACAGATTTGAGATAGCATTAACAAAAACTTAAAAATTCATTTTGCTTTATTTTCTCCTGTAGGGCACCCTGGAGCATGAGGAGTCCAAGATTCTGCGTGTGCAGCTGGAGCTGAACCAGGTGAAGAGTGAGATTGACAGGAAGCTTGCTGAGAAGGATGAAGAGATAGAACAGATCAAGAGGAACAGCCAAAGAGTGCTTGATGCCATGCAGAGCACTCTGGACTCTGAGGTCAGGAGCAGAAATGATGCCCTGAGAGTCAAAAAGAAGATGGAGGGAGATCTGAATGAGATGGAGATCCAGCTGAGTCATGCCAACCGACAGGCCGCTGAAGCCCAGAAACAGCTCAGGAACGTTCAAGGCCAACTCAAGGTGTTTATTATTATTATTATTATTATTATTATTATTATTATTATTGTTGTTGTTATTGTCTTTATTTTACCAGAAAAACGCACATTGAAATTAAAAATCTTTTTTACAAGAGTATCCTGGCCAAAATGAAGCTGTATACAGTTGCATGTAGGTTTAACAAAAAACAGACGAAATCATTCATCCATCAAAACATGCATACAAGACAATTAAATCTACAGGTCAATGTTTCACAATCCAAATCATTTAAAATCTTTTCAAAAGTAGTGAAACCAACTCTTTAAACTGCAACTCTGTTTGCATGTAATTCTATGCAAAAGGTGCTGCGTATTTAAAAGCCACTTTCCCATTTCAGTCCGCACCACTGGTACAAACAATAAATACAATTCCTGAGAGCAAAGGCTATAGCTAGAGACAGGTCTTTTTTACAGATTTGAAGGAAGTAAATCCAGAATAGATTTATACACAATGACATACCACTGCTTTAACCTACAATTGGACAGAGCATACCATCCTACCCAACACCCAGAGAGGGGTTTAAGATTTGTTATAAACCTCTGTGCACCATGGTAAACAGTGTCTAAAGCATGCATGTTCTGAGAAGATATAAATACCATATCCTTTTTCCAATACAGACATAAAAGTTGCAGCAACAAACATATTTTAATAGCAAAAGCGAAACACGATTGAATTATAAAACCCAAGCCTAAAATCACCTTTAATTTTTTAGCCGAACCAATTGCTGAACATGAGAGCCAGACAAAAGGGTGTCATCAATTAAGATTCCATGGTACCAAAAATCCCTGAACCTTCAAGTAGTAATAAGACAGAGACATTGATGCATTTGTTTTGACTTAGAAAATAACTCAAGTTTAGTTTTGTAAGCATTTAAAGCTAAGAAGTTATGTTGAACTACATTAAAAGCAATCTGTAATGGAGAAAGAGCCAGATTGGGTGTAGATGCAGAGGTGTATATAACTGTATCATCCATATAGTACTGTTTTTATAACATTCTGATCAATGTCATTTAAATATAGTTAAAAGAGGAGGACTCTTTTACTCGCTACATTCACTGATCTCAAAAGTTTTTGCTTTTAACAAAGGGGGAATTTAACCAGGTTACAATATTAAAAGTAAAGACAAATTCAATGAGTGGTTTATGTAAAAAAAAGTCAAAATGTCCTTCTCAATATCATGACATCTGTTTTTTCAACAAACCTAGTCTTTTTTGAACATTCTCTCATTGTTCTCAAAAGAAATTTGAAAGTCAATTTCTTTAGTCTTACTGATATTAGGCTGCAAGGAACTCTCTGATAAAATGTAAATAATTATCCAATAACTGAGTATCCTTTACTTATCCCATCAATGCCATATCATCAGCATATTTGATGTGTCGGATTTCGATCTGAAAGATTTAAAATAGTTAAATTAAGCAACAGCGTGTTCAGATAATAACAGGGTTTGCTCAACAGTATGTATGTTTTTGAGTGTAAACAGATTCATCGTAGTTATTCAGTATTGTAGTAAAGCTGTAGTAATTGTGCTGTGTTGCTTTCTAATGCCTAATTGATTTAGATATAATAATGTTAACTCCAGGTAACTTTGATTGATTGTTGACAAACGTTTCAAGGACTGGCTAGACATCTCGTTGTCTGACTGAACAACTGAAGCATTTACCTGGGTACTATTTATTGAATCAAACAAAAATCCAGAAGCTACAGATGTTCATTTAAACAATTAAGCATTTGTACTTTATCAATGATTACATGACCACATTTCACAATGCAAGATGGAAGTTCTGTATGATTAGACTTTTCAATTAAGGATTTAACAAAATGTTGATAAAATCTTTAGATTATTTTACATTATATAAAGTAGGTGAAAACAGATGTGAAATAAAAATCCACTGAGCTTGACATCCAGTCCAGTTTTTTTCCAGCTTGATCCGATGGTAAAGAATAAGAAACGTTTGACATTTTAAATGAATGTAAGATAATTAACAAAGAAAGAACATTATCACAGGATGCCCAACTGCACCTTGATGAAGCCGTCAGAGGACAAGAGGACATGAAGGAGCAGGTGGCCATGGTGGAGCGGAGGAATAACCTGATGCAAGCAGAGATTGAGGAGCTGAGAGCCGCACTGGAGCAAACAGAGAGAGGCCGCAAAGTAGCAGAGCAGGAGCTGGTGGATGCCAGTGAGCGTGTGGGACTGCTGCACTCACAAGTACAGAAACTCATCACGAATGCATTTAAAAACACATGCAAGGCTGCTTGAAAACAGGCAGACACTAAAACTATCTATAACTTGCAGAATACAAGTCTTATTAACACCAAGAAGAAGCTTGAGGCTGATCTGGTCCAAATTCAAGGTGAGGTGGATGATGCAGTTCAGGAGGCCAGAAACGCAGAGGAGAAGGCCAAGAAGGCCATCACTGATGTGAGTGTTTACATTCTGTTGCTCTATTCTCTCGTAAACTCTTTTACTGAGCTGCCTGTGGTTACAAAGGAAAGCTTCATGGATGGTTCTTCTACAAACTCTGATCATTCAAACTTTATTGGCTGATATTTCAGGCTGCCATGATGGCTGAGGAGCTGAAGAAGGAGCAGGACACCAGTGCTCACCTGGAGAGGATGAAGAAGAACCTGGAGGTGACTGTCAAAGACCTGCAGCACCGTCTGGATGAGGCAGAGAATCTGGCCATGAAGGGTGGAAAGAAACAGCTCCAGAAACTGGAGTCCAGGGTAAGGTTGTGCGGCTAAGAACAATTAACACTTAGATTTAAAGGCTAGAGCTGATTTTCTTACTAACTTTACTGAAGGTTCGTGAGTTGGAGAGTGAAGTTGAAGCTGAACAGAGACGCGGTGCAGATGCTGTTAAAGGAGTGCGTAAATATGAAAGGAGGGTGAAGGAGCTCACCTACCAGGTAAAGCAGCACAGGAATTTGAAATGTTACACTGCAGTTTGTAATATACATAGTTTAAGGCTACTAACAATATTTACACCGACAGACCGAGGAAGACAAGAAGAACGTGACTCGCCTGCAGGATCTGGTGGACAAGCTGCAGCTGAAAGTGAAGGCCTACAAGCGCCAGGCTGAAGAAGCTGTAAGTCTAATATCCAATGCCTCCTGCAGTGTGACGCTTTGATAAAATGACAGATAAAAGTGGATGGATATCTTGTGTAATCCCAACAGGAGGAGCAGGCCAACACTCACCTGTCCAGGTACAGGAAGGTGCAGCATGAGATGGAGGAGGCTCAGGAGCGTGCTGACATCGCCGAGTCCCAGGTCAACAAGCTGAGAGCCAAGAGCCGCGATGCAGGAAAGGTACCAATAAATGATGTACAGAAAAGTGAATATATATGGTATTTATGTAAAAATTTTGAGAAAAACTAATTATTTTATTTTGCATTTTCAAGAGTAAAGATGAAGAATGAAGACAATAAAACATCCTTAAGCAAGCATATAATATGACCTTTGCTCAGTTTTCCTACACCCAATAAAAAATGGCAAATTGTGACTTTGATTTTCATATTTTCTTTACCCTTCACACACGTTCACATAATCCTCTATTTAAAGACAATTTAGGGGAGGCGAGGCAGTGGCACTGTAGGTAGTGCTGTCGCCTCACAGCAAGAAGGTCGCTGGTTCGAACCTCGGCTCAGTTGGTGTTTCTGTGTGGAGTTTGCATGTTCTCCTTGTCTTCGCATTGGTTTCCTCCGGGTGCTCCGGTTTCCCCCACAGTCCAAACACCTGCGGTACAGGTGAACTGGGTAGGCTAAATTTTCCGTAGTGTATGAGTGTGTGTGTGAATGTGTGTGGATGTTTCCAGAGATGGGTTGCGGCTGGAAGGGAATCCGTTGTGTAAAAAACTTGCTGGATAAGTTAGCGGTTCATTCCGCTGTGGCGACCCCGGATTAATAAAGGAACTAAGCCGACAAGAAAATGAATGAATGAATAATAAAGACAATTTACACAACATGAGGAAGAATTAAAAATCAAAACAACACAAAGACATAAAGCATGAGGAAAAAAGGAGGACAGTAAACAGACTTAACTGCATAAAACAAAAAAAGCCGGTTTATTGTTTATAAAATTTTGGACAAAAATGTGATGTCCACTTATTAAACGATTGTCATACAAGACATATATAACCAAAGCAGCTTCACATAGATTAACAGAAACAACGCAGAATCTGTTTGCCAACAACAGTGTGACAGCCATTTCCTCTATAGCACTGAGTGGGGTTGGGACCTTAATGGGAGACCTGGGAAAACTAGGATTCTGCTGGAAGAGGGTAGTGGGAACAGCAGGGGGAGCTATCCGTCCAATCTGAGTGGAACTTAAGGACCATTCCAACAGCCCCACACAGCTGGGTGTGGAGTTTAAGTCAATATAAATATGTGTAGCAATGCTTGAAAACTTGTGAGTAACAGCATGTGGCCCTCACAAAAAAGTATACGACTTGAATACCTTTTGGGACTAAATTGGGCCAATGTTTGTATATAAACTTATTCTTTTAAGTGTTACAGTAGTTTTAAGTGCACGTTTAGTCTACAATGACATTTTTCATTCGTACTGCAAGTGAACTTGTGGTTATATTAAAAGTATACTTTTACACTATATGTGGTAAATAGTGTGTGAACTTTGCCACATGCTCAGTATTTGAAAATTGCATTTAATCCACACTGCAACAATTCCTGGTGGTGTCAGGGCTCAAACCTCCAACCTTTGGATTCTAAGTCTGACCCTTTATTAGGCCACAAGTGAGTTTACCATCACTAAACCCTTAGCAGTTTTATCCTGCAATCATCCTTCATGACAACATTACATACCCTTAGTGAAGTGGTTTTCCCGTGTTATACTGGACTGTTATTGAAGACAGTAGACTATTTTGAATACATTTTTAAACAGAAGGTGTATATTTATGAGATATAAATGCACTAAAATAAGAGTAGTGAGCATAGTTAACTAATCATTAACACATCAGAAGTAGGCCTATACTGACTAATATAGGTCTGTTAGTCTGGCATATTGTTTTTTATTGGGTATGACTTAATTAACAGATGAACAAATTACTGCTGTGCATCTTCAGACAAAACAACAGGGATGTATTTTTAGATCAGTCACTGCAAATTGTTTTCAATTTAGAACACTCAAGCGTGCCGTACAAACATGACTAGGCCACTCAATCAAGGGAGTAAAACTACTACAAACCAAGTATACTTGGAATATATAACTATACTTTAAAGTAAGTCAATAAACAAATTCAAATATACTACAACTTTTCAGTTTAAGTATACTTAAATATACTTAATTTTGTACTTAAACTGAAATTAGACTATCCACAAACAAACCTGTTTTCATAAATATTGCCAGCTGAGAGAGGAGTGGAACTGTTCATTGCATGTGCACGCATTATTTACTCACACTTGTGTCCCACTTCCCTTGCTATAGTATGCCACTGTAACATTGGGCATATGTGGAAAATGATGTCAGAAAAATCTGCATCTGCATTGTGATGCATTGAAGAAAGAATTCATGTTTTAAACCCCTTCAAAGCAAGGGGTTTGGCAGAGGAATCGCACTGATCCAAACACAATCGAACACCTTTGGGACAAATTAGAGTGAAGACTATGAGCCAGGCCTTCTCACATGTACATTTAGTCATTTAGCAGACGCTTTTGCCAAGGCAATACACACAAGGCGAGACACACAAGACATGCTAATTATACAAAGGAACTGTTAGTGCTCAGAGAATTAAGAGCTAGAGTAAGAAGAGAAGGAGTGTTCTCGTCTAACATCTAAACTTAACCCGGGCTAATAAGGCCCCATCTGCTGAATATCTCGCTCATTATTTCATCTACACCTGGCTTGTGTTGAGTGCACTGCTGTGAATGCAGCACACTGGTGGTGATTAAGGAGAGATCCCCTGAGGTGACTGTAAAGTGCTCTATGGTGGATAGCAGTGAAGCGCAGCAGGGTTCTACATAAATGCCTCGTTTATCCTTTCGATATTTATAAAACTGGCATTAGATTAAAAAATGAAAACAGACAAGAAACTAAATTAAAAAGTGTGAACAAACTAAAAAAACAAGACTACAACAAATGTTTACACAGAGCACAAATAATGCATCACAAATATGTGAGTACTAGTCTCTAACCTGCTTTGGATGAGGGATTTCTTAATTTATATAAAAAGTATTGAAAGGCAAATAAAGTGTTCTTACATACAGAAGCTTTACATGCAACTCTTTTCATCATTTTATGATGTAACAAGCCTTTAATGTTTGCCTAAATAATCCTAAAAATTAAAATATGCTTTAAGTAAACTCCCCCTAAAGCCATTTCTATCTTGAGTAGAGCTAAAATAGATTTTTAGCTTCAAATGTGTCCATAAAATGTGAGTTAGAAGCTCCCCTTATTCTGAAAGTTAAAAACTTGAGTATATCTGTGGCTCCTGGTGATGAAATGAAGTCAGTTAAAAATGATTGTTTGGTGTGTTGTATTGCTTTGCTTTTCAATATCAAAGTCCAGCTTGTCCTGAATTCTGCAAGCTATAAATTACTCTATAAGAATTGCAACAGCTTCACTTTACATATATGAAAGCAACGACCAATATTAAAACTATTTGGGAGAATGTGCCATGGTTACACAAATTTTGGATTTAGGAAAATCATTGCCCTTTCAAATCAGCAGAGAGTATTTGCTACACAGGTAATGCTTTCTAGGAAACATGGGTAAATATTTCACCTTGGGTAAATGTAGAACCATTACAGTATTAAAACAAACAAGACAAACTTTTATAAAAGACTCTTTGTTGGGTCTATTGCTGGTTATAGCCCTTTGCATTGATATAACCACAGCTCTGCAGGTTCATCTTTTCCTGTAATTTCTGGTCTAACTTATTACAGCAGTCCACAATCATTTTAATGTAAGCTGCAGGCAAGCACGTGGCAAGGCAAAGCAAAAGAATAATATTTATCTAAAAACACATACTTTCAAAATACTACAACAAATGCTGGTTAAAACATTTACAGTATGCTCATTTTAAACAAAAGCTAGAGTCTCTTTCTTGTCAGAATGCCTCTCAAAATGAATAATTGCCAAGTGAAATGTCAAACACACTAAAATAATACACTTGAAGCATGAAATGAAAATATAAAACATTCAACTAAGCTCAGTTTCTTTAAAGTGAATCAAAACTGATGCAGAATACTTACTGTCAGTTGCCATCGAGTCTTCACATCCGCTTGTATGGATAAGTGACCTAAACCTCGTAATACAAACAGCAGCCCATGCTGTGCTATATTTAAGATTTCTCCATATAAGCACAAGCTGCTTATAACTTTGAGTCACAAAATTACTATGAGACCCTTTCATTTTATGCCATGACAACTGATATTTAACTGCCCAATAAATAAATTAAAAAAAGCCAGAGATATTATTTTTCACAGGGAGGATGAACTGCTACAGCCCATCTCTGGTAATAAATCTTTGAGGTTTTTAAGATTTGAATTTTATCTCCTGCTGGCAATAGATGGAAGAATTTTTGGAAAATCAGCCAAGATGTCCTCTCTGCTCTCTGCTAGAGTGATCTTTAACATTTATATCAAACCTGCATGAAAATGAAAAACAGGAACCGACAATCCTGGTGTACAGTTCACATAAACCCCATAACACACCTTCATCCCCTAGACAGCTGAATGCCAAATGTCAACTCAAACTTCAACAGAGGTTTAAAGACATTTTAGAAAACTCTCCAATACTACAGTTAGTATTGTGAAAGAGGTTGCTGAGCTCTTCAAGATCCAAGAAAGATTTTAGCTTACATATATTTCAGGTTCCATGTCTTGCTGTCACTTGGAACAGAATCCTAGTGACATGTGACTGCTTTTTCTTCTTAGAGCATTTCTTCCATTGATTTAAAATGTTAAACTAAAATAGGAACACAGTGGCATCAAATGAAACTCATAAACATGCTGTGTTTTCCTAAAAAATAATATTGATTTGAAAACTGCAACCTACAAAATAACATTCTGTGACATTGCTGCATCTGTTCACCTAAAATTACTACATGCATACACCAATATGACAGTAGTGTTCATATTAGATGAATGACAACATCTGCCTATTTCTCTCGGGCACAGAGAAACATCACACCGAGTAAAATAACATGACCAAATGCGGATGGCCTGTTTTGCTGAGTGCTCAGTAATGACTCTATATAAAAGGCAGCTCCTGACCCCTGCAGACTCACAGTGACCAGCCACAGGTGAGGGAACTGCCCATTTTACCACAAGAATTCATGTAGAAGGGCTGAGTGTCTGAAATTAAATTATGAGTACTAATCCAAACTCCTGTTTTTTCAGAATCCATAACTCGACATCTGCTACTTTCATCTCTGAGCATCAAAAAAGGTAAACCATACCACTAGCAAATAAATATTGTGATGTTAGTGAAAGAATAACACATTCTTAATGTGGAGCAAAGTCAAGAGATAGACACTAAGCTGTAATAAGATGTATATATAACTCCACAGTAAACCGCAACCATGGGGGATGGAGAAATGGAGTGTTTCGGCCCGGCGGCCATTTACCTCCGGAAAACAGAAAGAGAGAGAATAGAGGCCCAGAACACTCCCTTTGATGCCAAAACAGCGTACTTTGTGGTGGATGCAGACGAGATGTACCTGAAGGGTACTCTTCAGAGTAAAGAGGGTGGCAAAGCTACTGTCAAAACTCACAGTGGGAAAGTAAGTATGACAGAGAAAATACCAAGTTCTGAAAAGTACTTTGCAGCGGTGTGTACAGAAAGTCTCAATGTTCATTTCAGACCGTCACGGTAAAAGAAGATGAAATCTTCCCCATGAATCCTCCCAAGTTTGACAAAATTGAGGACATGGCCATGATGACCCACCTCAATGAGCCTTGTGTGCTGTATAACCTCAAAGAGCGTTACGCAGCATGGATGATCTATGTGAGTCTCTGTGAATCTTATTTTACTCCTGGGATGGAGTAGCAGCACTGTAAAACTGGACTGTCAATCTCTGTTTCAGACCTACTCTGGCTTGTTCTGCGTCACTGTCAATCCATACAAATGGCTCCCAGTGTACGACGCAGTTGTTGTGGCTGGATACAGAGGCAAGAAGAGGATTGAAGCCCCACCTCACATCTTCTCCATCTCTGACAATGCCTACCAGTTCATGCTTACTGGTGAGTGGATTCAAGTGAGAGTTAACTCAAACTTTTACACAAAGAAAAAGAAAAACGACATTTCTAAACTGAAATGAACAGTGAACTGAACACCAAACTTAGCTTTTGGCAGAACTGCAGCTAAACTGCATTACTGATGAGATGAACAAACACTGAGTAATATGATAACTTAATTAAAATAATGACTTTATTGTTATTCAGAGATTTAGATGAAAAACCTAAATCATCTACTGACTTTGCAGTTTAACAATCTTTACTGAATAAAGTGCACCAGAATTAATGGTAACATTACTTGACCTGATGTTTAAACTAAATTATGTAACTTTTACTTGCTCAAAAAAAGCAAAATGTAATAAGTAGTTAAAATAAATTCAAATTTAACTCATTAGACAGGTTTAGCGGAAGACACTATATTTTGTTATTTGTATAATGCAAATAAATGCAAATCTTAAAAAGGGGAATGAAGATCAGCTTCTAGTAAATTGTGCTTAACAAGCTAGAGAGTCACTTACATTGTGACAAACTTAATTTAGCTAACGAGATATAGTATCAATTTGATTTAAATTAAGCATTTTCAATGGAAAAGGGTGCTCTTAAGAGTGTCTTTAAGTCGTTATGTAACACCCAGAGGTGGGACCAAGTCATTGTTTGGCAAGTCACAAGTAAGTCTCAATTCATTGCCCTCAAGTCCCGAGTCAAGTCCCGAGTCAAGACAGGCAAGTCCCGAGTCAAGTCCCGAGTCAAAGGCAACAAGTCTCAAGTCAAGTCCAAAGTCCTGCAGTTTGATTTTCGAGTCTTTTCGAGTCTTTTTAACAGAAAAATAAAATATATACAGATTAGGTATGGTTGTAAGATCTGTATTAATTAAACAAACCTTTTTTATGAAAGAACATCGCTCAGATATATAAAAATACAAATGCAATTTTCTGAAAAAGTACTGAACAGTGCTGCGTCTCGTCTCCACAGCATAACGCACAAGAACGAGTTCCACCAAAAAAAGACTCCATTTTGCCTCACATCACACAGAAATTGCAGGTCTGCTGGTGTCTAATTCATTAAGTTTAGTTGTGCTATGTTATGTCTTCGGTGATCAACTTGTGATTAACCAAAATTACATAACCTCAATGTGGTAGCAGTAGACCAACTCCTGAATATGCTGCAAAGTTAAATTGAGTGAAATTGGAATTTTGTCAATTGAATCTCGTGTGTGCTAAAGAGATGGAGTTGCAAATCCGTCTAGCAGCAATGTAAAATGGTAGCACATATTGTTAATGAAGTAGGCTACTTCATACAAACAATAACGTTGTTTTCTTCACATAACGTTGAAGAGTTTTGCTCTCTACCTTGTGTGATGCTCGTGCACGGATTTCCTCTGTTTGTGGACAAAACTGATTGCGAGTTCTCAAATATACGCTGCTCACGCGCAAATTTTCTCTCGCTCTCAAATATGCACTGCTCACACACAAATTTTCTTGAGCGCTCTCAGAGATTATATGCAGACTCACAATTTGTGTCGTGTTCCCTCTTCCTTTCATGCTATTTGATATGATTCATATTGCTGCACTGTTTAATAACAATAACCAAAATACTAAAATAGACTTACATATTAAATGTTTAATCTAATAAACCATAACATTTTTGGTTGTTTTATATGATGAGATATTTTCAGTTTCAAACACTTAAAGACAGAGAATAGACCAGTGGTGCCCCCCTGAAAATTTGCTTAGGGGTGGCCAGAAGAGGCCAGCTACGTCAGTGGCACCAATCAATCCACAATAATTTAGTGGCTGCTATTTATTTATTGAAATATTGCATTGTATTGCATTTATGTAAGTAGATTTAAATAAATAATGTCAACAGCAAAATCATATCGGGGTGGCTAGAGTTTACACAGGGGTAACACCCCTTGTAAAGGGGTTTACACCACTATAAGGCACCCCTGGAATAGATGTTGGATGTAAAGAATACATTTTATTTTAAAAGAATTTAAACAAAAACTAATGCAAGCGGAAATGTAACTGTGATAAAATAAGGAAACACTTGATAAGGTATTATAGCCTACTGTACTATTCACTCTTCAAATAAATCTCACTATCAATCTCATTTTATCATGGCAGATAAAATAAAGTAAACTAGTGTCTGCTGGCTTCCACTTTGCTGATGAGATTGTGGAGGACATTTTCCATGTCATCCTCTTCATTTTGAGGAAAGCTGTGCCACAGGGCCCCTGAACACGTATATTGGCATGTACTGTGTTTTGAACAGTAGCCTACTACAGTAAAGAACTTCAATTGATCAGTTGTGGTAATACTATAGTTGCTATGGTAACACAAGTGTAATATAAACAAATTACCCAGTGCTGTAGTATTTTACAATATAGGGTATTTTATACTACAAATCACTACACTTTACTGTAGTAAAACTAAAGTATTTTATCTGTTCACTATTGTTAATACTACTATAATAAGTATAATACAAGTATACAACAAGTATAATACTCAAAAACACTAGAATTTATTAAAGAATTTACCTTAACCTTTTAGTTTTTTGTGTATTGTAAATAAATAGTAAAGCAAGAAAGAAACCATATCAACATTCTTGGAATAACCCTTCGCTAAGCCTCGCCCTCCTTGGTTACTGTTGCTACGCCTGTCAAGCGTTCATGCCTGGCACATCTATTACAGTGTGTATGCGCTGGTGTCAGACATTCCCAAGGATTTAATTAGTCATTTTTGACAAACAGGTGAGATATCTGAGAAAGCCAGACAAAAGAGGACTGCAGTATACATTACAGGGGTATATTCACAACATAATAGCAACTGATTAGAGAATAATTTTATCAAAATTGAAGCAAGGTTAGCCTAGCAACCTCATACGCTGAACATTCAACAGCATAGTTCATGCACAGCAGGAGAGGTGAAATTATAAAATAATCTAATAACCTAAGAAACTGATAGATTTGTGCCGAATATTACCCATAACAGTGTACAGTACCTATTACTGTCAGCATGTTTGTGTGCTCTTTATCCAGTTTTTATTCAAATTTGCAGTTAAGTGGAAGAAAAAAAAATTGAAATGCAAATCAAAGTATAAATAACAGAAGTGAACAAATAGATATTTCCTACCAGCAAATATTAGTGTATGTATTTATATGCGTTACAATGGCGAGGGTTTAAACTAAGCAGTGCTCATAATATCGAGTGGAAAAAAAGAAAAAGACCGCTGGTAAACATAACCTGCTTTTTTTTATAAGAACACAGTTTAGATCTGTTAAGGATAAGAGGAGTGTGAGTTATTGCCACCTATCACTGAATGTGAATATCGAAAACAAAATCAACTTAGCTGTTAACTCCTTTACCGCCCCTCACACAGCTTGATCCACGCTGGCATTTCTCCTCTTGGGCTTTAGGTTTTGAAAAGGGAAAAATCCCACCACCCAGTCCAAACTTTTAGGATAGCGGGTGTCAGATTTGCACAATCCAATAATTGCGCAACGATTTGGCTTGTTTCCCTCGCTCGAAAGCTTGACAGAGCCCCTGTCCGTAGCCACGATTGGTAAGCCGCGATTGATGGGTGGCGGTTTTTGGGCATGGCTTAGCGAAGGGTCAGTTTAAAAGGAGGATCCCGTGAGAGCAAAAGCACTAAAGGTATGAGACGCAATCGTAAACAAAAGTCAAGCGAACGCAAAGAGACTGAATGCACGAGCGAGCGAGAGAGAGAGAGAGAGAGAGAGAGAGAGAGAGAGGTGTATGTTGTATGTGAGAGAGAGAGAGAGACAGAGTATTGGCACGCGAGTATTGGCTCGATCTCAAATTCAAATTCTCTCTGCGTTCGCTTGACTTTTGTCCACTCCGGCGCCTCATAGTAGTCACGTTGGATACTGACGAATCAAAACAATCTACCGTGCTTTGATTGGATGTCATGCCGAAAGCGCGCATGCTCACACACACACGCGCGCATGCTGTCACACACACACGCACGCATGCTGTCACACACACACACACATAAACAGGGAGAGAGAGAGAGCGGTCCATGTCAACATACTTTTTTATCTTTGGGCTTTTCATGGGAAGCAGCAAGTCTTTACAAGTCAATGGGGGCAAGTCCTAGTCAAAGTCCGAGTCATTTATGTTCAAGTCCAAGTCGAGTTGCAAGTCTTTTTATATTTTGTCAAGTCGAGTCTAAAGTCATCAAATTCATGACTCGAGTCTGACTCGAGTCCAAGTCACATGACTCGAGTCCACACCTCTGGTAACACCTAACTATACTAATAATCAGTGTTATCACTTACTCAATCCGCAATTTGTACAGTAGATAGCCACAACCTAGCACTGAACCTAATGAACCTCCAGTGCTGGGAAACACCAATACAATCTCTCATTCAACAGTACAGCCTATTGAGTTATTTAGGTGTCACCTGTTTTGAAAACATTGCTAAGATTCCATTAACAACAATTCTACCTTTAATTTTAAAATAATTTTCAGATCGTGAAAACCAGTCTGTCCTGATCACGTGAGTAAATATTTTCCTACAACAAAAAAAATTAATATGATAATGTGAACCATATATTTTCTAAACAAATGATAATCTTGTGTAAATCTCTATAGTGGAGAATCTGGTGCAGGAAAGACTGTGAACACGAAACGTGTCATTCAGTACTTTGCAACTGTTGGTGCCATGTCTGGAGCAAAGAAACAAGAGCCTGTTGCTGGAAAAATGCAGGTCAGTGAACACCTATTCATGTGGTGAATTACAGAATTTAAACTTCACCTAATACCTGTCCACTGTACTAAAATACCATCCAGGGGTCACTGGAGGACCAGATCATTGCTGCAAACCCTCTGCTGGAGGCTTATGGTAATGCCAAGACTGTGAGGAACGACAACTCCTCTCGTTTTGTAAGTTACAAATGTACACAATTAAACAATTGCACATTTGAATAGATTTTAAACTGGTAAACCATTGTAAATTATTTTAATCTTTATAGGGCAAATTCATCAGGATTCATTTTGGGACCACTGGAAAACTGGCCTCAGCTGACATTGAAACATGTTAGTCAAGTATTCAAATTTAAAGGCATGTCAATTATTCAAGACTAGTCCATGTCTTACTATGTTTTTTTCTTTGAAAGACCTGCTGGAAAAGTCAAGAGTAACATTCCAGCTGTCTGCTGAGAGGAGTTACCACATCTTCTACCAGCTCATGACTGGACACAAGCCAGAGCTGCTGGGTGAGAAACCTACAGGACTGTCTGTTTCAGGTCTTCTTGAAAACCCTGTTAACATATACTGTATATCAATTCTTCACAGAGGCCCTGCTCATCACCACCAACCCTTATGACTATCCAATGATCAGCCAGGGTGAAATCACTGTCAAGAGCATCAATGATGTGGAGGAGTTCATTGCCACAGATGTATGTGGACAAAAAATAATATCAGTGTTGTCTTAATGAAATATATAGACATAGATAGAAAATAACCCTCAATACTGCATTACATGTGTTATAAGATATCTGTCTCTTTTTGGCTTTCGAGTTATATGTTTAATTGGTTTGTGTAAAACAGACTGCCATTGACATTCTGGGCTTCACTGCTGATGAGAAAATCGCCATCTACAAGCTGACCGGTGCTGTGATGCATCATGGGAGCATGAAGTTCAAACAGAAGCAGAGAGAGGAGCAGGCTGAACCTGATGGCACTGAGGGTAAGACATGGCAGAAGCACATATTAGCATGCCAACATTGGCTTCATCAGTGACAATAATGTGTAAATCTGTTCTTCCTCAGTGGCTGATAAAATCGCCTACCTCATGGGCCTCAACTCTGCTGACATGCTGAAAGCTCTGTGTTACCCCAGAGTGAAGGTCGGAAACGAGATGGTGACCAAAGGCCAGACAGTTCCGCAGGTGATCACTTACCTGCTTGATAGATGAATGCATCTAGAAATTTCTAATAGACCTGAACAGTAGAAGGTAAAGCCTAATATCAACTAAACCGACTCTTGAATTTCTCAGGTGAACAACGCAGTGTCAGCTCTCTGCAAGTCTGTCTATGAGAAAATGTTCTTGTGGATGGTCATCCGTATCAATGAGATGTTGGACACAAAGCAGCCCAGACAGTTCTTCATTGGTGTGCTGGACATTGCTGGATTTGAGATCTTTGATGTAAGCATCAGCCTTTTATATCCATAGTAAAACATAGAACATAGTAAGAACTTGCCTCTGCTCTATTACCAGTTCAACAGCTTGGAGCAGCTTTGCATCAACTTCACAAATGAGAAACTGCAACAGTTCTTCAACCACCACATGTTTGTTCTGGAGCAAGAGGAGTACAAGAAAGAAGGCATCGAATGGGAGTTTATTGACTTCGGTATGGACTTGGCTGCCTGCATTGAGCTCATTGAGAAGGTAAGAAGACATTCAGCAGCTTAAATGCCTATTCACATCATGCCTGTACTGATAATGAGTGTGAATATTTCTTTAACAGCCAATGGGCATCTTCTCCATCCTTGAAGAGGAGTGCATGTTCCCCAAGGCCACAGACACAAGCTTTAAAAACAAACTACATGACCAGCATCTGGGCAAAACTGCAGCCTTCCAGAAGCCCAAGCCTGCCAAAGGTAAGGCAGAGGCTCACTTCTCTCTAGTGCACTACGCCGGCACTGTGGACTACAACATTGTTGGCTGGCTGGATAAGAACAAGGATCCACTGAACGACTCTGTTGTGCAACTCTACCAAAAGTCTTCACTCAAAGTGCTGGCCTTCCTGTATGCCTCTCATGGAGGTGAAGGTACGACCATCTGCATTTACAGACTTCTTATGTTTTAAGTTTGTGCAATTCAAACTAAGAGAGACCTGGTGGCATGCTGGATAATTAGTCAGCACAGTTGCCTCACAGCAAGATCACTGGTTCGAGTCCCAGGTGGACCATGAGGCCTATCTTTAATGTAATATCTTATGTCATCACATATTCCAAAGTTTCATAAGATTAACTTTATACAAGAAAATGACACAGCAGTTAATAATGTGATCACCAATCAACAATTCATTGAATGAGTTAATGAAAAGCAGCAAAAAGTAAACAACAACTTTTTGTCACAAAACAGCTGAGGGTGGCGGCGGCAAGAAAGGAGGCAAGAAGAAGGGTGGTTCCTTCCAGACTGTGTCTGCACTGTTTAGGGTAACCAGATTCTCTCTTCTGATGAAGGATGTGAAATTCATTGTGCATTAAAGATTAGACTAATGCAAACACTTCCACAGGAGAACTTGGGTAAGCTGATGACTAACCTGAGGAGCACTCACCCTCACTTTGTGCGCTGCTTGATTCCTAATGAGTCCAAGACTCCAGGTATACAAGATCTCTAATAGCTTCAATGCGTCACAGTTCTGAAAATATTTCTGGAACCAATACAATATCTTTCATTCAGGTCTGATGGAGAACTTCCTGGTTATCCACCAGCTCAGGTGTAACGGTGTGCTGGAGGGTATCAGAATCTGCAGGAAGGGTTTCCCCAGCAGAATCCTCTACGGTGACTTCAAGCAGCGGTAATGATACTCTCACTACCTCTAACTTAAACATGATGCACTAAATATACTTCAACATCTGATAATTCTGATTTTGAAGTTTTACAACATGACTCTCACTGAATATTCTCCAGGTACAAAGTATTGAATGCTAGTGTCATTCCTGAGGGACAGTTCATCGACAACAAAAAGGCTTCAGAGAAACTCTTGGGCTCTATTGATGTTGATCACACCCAATACAAGTTTGGACACACCAAGGTGAGCTACTCTGCATCCATACCACACGGCATGGCAAAAAAGCATGTGGACAGCCACATTGGAAATTAATTGTAGCATGTCATCCTATTATTTTAAAATAGACCTGTTTTCTCATCCATATTAAATTATGCTATTTGCCTTCTTCAACATGACACCACTAATACCTGCCAAATGTTCATTTAGGTGTTCTTCAAAGCTGGTCTGCTGGGTACTCTTGAGGAGATGAGAGACGAAAAACTTGCCTCACTGGTTACCATGACTCAAGCTTTGTGCCGTGGATATGTCATGAGAAAAGTGTTTGTTAAAATGATGGAAAGGAGGTATAATTATAATTCAAGACATTTTAAACAAGTGTTTGTTACTAAGAAAAGGTAAATACTGACTTATTGGTTACATTTTAAACAGAGAATCAATTTATTCCATCCAATACAACATCCGCTCATTCATGAATGTCAAACATTGGCCATGGATGAAGCTCTACTTCAAGATCAAGCCTCTTCTGAAGAGTGCAGAGACTGAGAAAGAAATGGCAGCCATGAAGGAGAACTTTGAGAAAATGAAAGAAGATCTTACGAAGGCATTGGCTAAAAAGAAGGAGCTGGAGGAGAAAATGGTGTCACTTCTTCAGGAGAAAAATGACCTTCAACTACAAGTAGCATCTGTGAGTATTTCTTTTTTTTAGTGAGTCTATACAGGACCAACAACTATGAACATGAATTAATAACTGCATCAATCTCAATGAACAGGAAGGTGAAAACCTCTCAGATGCTGAGGAGAGATGTGAAGGTCTCATCAAAAGCAAGATCCAGCTCGAGGCTAAACTCAAAGAGACAACCGAGAGGCTGGAAGATGAGGAGGAAATCAATGCTGAACTGACGGCCAAGAAGAGGAAGCTGGAGGACGAATGCTCCGAGCTGAAGAAAGACATTGATGACCTGGAGCTCACTTTAGCCAAAGTGGAGAAGGAGAAACATGCAACAGAAAATAAGGTTCACATTATTTTCACATCTTCACACTGTGCTGTTCAGTTTCTTGAGAATACAATCAAAGAGCAATGTTTCCATTTTAGGTGAAAAACCTGACAGAGGAGATGGCCTCTCAGGATGAGAGCATTGCCAAGCTGACCAAAGAGAAGAAAGCCCTCCAAGAGGCGCATCAGCAGACCCTTGATGACCTTCAGGCAGAGGAAGACAAAGTCAACACTCTGACTAAATCTAAGAGCAAGCTTGAGCAGCAAGTGGATGATGTAAGATGTTTAACGTAACTTTAATTACTTCTGTAAACAACACCAAATTTTAATGTTCTGGTTTCTGTAACAACAGCTTGAGGGCTCCCTGGAGCAAGAGAAGAAGCTCCGTATGGATCTTGAGAGAGCCAAGAGGAAGCTTGAGGGTGACCTGAAACTGGCCCAAGAGTCCATAATGGACCTGGAGAACGACAAGCAGCAATCCGAGGAGAAGATCAAGAAGTGAGTGGACTGCAAGACACAAATTATACACAGTAGAAAAAGTAAATATTTTACAAATTCTTACAGAAAAAATACTTTAACAGGAAAGACTTTGAGATAAGCCAGTTCCTCAGCAAGATTGAGGATGAACAGTCTTTGGGAGCACAGCTTCAGAAGAAGATCAAAGAACTTCAGGTAATACTAACTCTATTGCTGTGAAACTTTGTAATAGATATATATGGTGGAAAAAACCTGTATCACAAATAGCACATGATAATTCCTTTATTCTATTTTTAGGCCCGTATTGAGGAGCTGGAGGAGGAAATCGAGGCTGAACGAGCTGCTCGTGCTAAAGTGGAGAAGCAGAGAGCCGATCTCTCCAGGGAACTTGAAGAGATCAGTGAGAGGCTTGAGGAAGCTGGAGGTGCCACTGCTGCCCAGATTGAGATGAACAAGAAGCGTGAAGCAGAATTCCAGAAGCTGCGTCGTGATCTGGAAGAGTCCACCTTGCAGCATGAAGCTACGGCTGCAGCTCTCCGAAAGAAGCAGGCAGACAGTGTGGCTGAGCTCGGAGAACAGATCGACAACCTCCAGCGGGTCAAGCAGAAGCTGGAGAAGGAAAAGAGTGAATACAAGATGGAGATTGATGACTTGTCAAGCAACATGGAGGCTGTGGCTAAAGCAAAGGTAATGTCGTAATTAAATCATAACAAATATATAAAACCCTATTTGCAGACACCTGTACATAACTCTAAATGTCTTTAGGCTAATTTAGAGAAGATGTGCCGCACTCTTGAAGATCAGCTGAGTGAAATCAAGACCAAAAGTGATGAAAATATTCGCCAGTTGAATGACATGAATGCACAACGGGCAAGACTTCAGACTGAAAATGGTAAGACATGGCAGGTGAAACTAAAAGAATTTATTAAAAGTTCAGGTAAAAAAAGCTCTATTCATGATAATACCCATTATCTTGTGTAAAGGTGAATTTAGCCGACAACTGGAAGAGAAAGAAGCACTTGTTTCACAGTTAACTAGAGGAAAACAGGCCTATACACAGCAAATTGAGGAGCTCAAGAGACATGTTGAGGAAGAAGTCAAAGTAAGTTTATACAAAATACAACTTCTGTTTTCTGATAACTTAAACAATTGGAAAGATAAGTAGACTCTTTAAAATACTGTTTCCTTTAAGGCCAAGAATGCTTTGGCCCATGCGGTTCAGTCTGCCCGCCATGACTGTGATCTGCTCAGAGAGCAGTTTGAGGAAGAGCAAGAGGCCAAAGCTGAACTCCAGCGTGGAATGTCTAAGGCCAACAGTGAGGTGGCACAATGGAGAACCAAATATGAGACTGACGCCATCCAGCGTACAGAGGAGCTTGAGGAATCCAAGTAAACAAGCAAAGAAAAGTCTTCACTGTTTCCAATTTATTTATGACATATTAGGGTTCAATGTATTTTATGTTTTAAAGGAAAAAGCTGGCTCAGCGTCTGCAGGATGCTGAAGAATCCATTGAGGCAGTGAACTCCAAGTGTGCATCGCTGGAGAAAACAAAACAGAGACTGCAGGGTGAAGTAGAGGACCTCATGATTGATGTGGAGAGAGCAAATGCATTGGCTGCTAACCTTGACAAGAAGCAGAGAAACTTTGACAAGGTAAGAAAGAAGTGGAACATCTAGATTCCTAAACCCTGAACTGCAGACCATGCTAATAAACAATGCCCACATTATCAGGTCCTCGCAGAGTGGAAGCAGAAGTATGAGGAAGGCCAGGCTGAACTAGAAGGGGCTCAGAAAGAAGCTCGCTCTCTCAGCACTGAGATTTTCAAAATGAAGAACTCTTATGAAGAAGCCCTGGACCAGCTTGAGACCCTGAAGAGGGAGAACAAGAATCTGCAACGTAAACGCCACTTTTATTTACAGAAAGATTTTAATAAGAAACAACAACAAATAAATACAGTTTTTTTTAAACCCATTTAGAGGAGATTTCTGACCTCACTGAGCAGCTTGGAGAGACTGGAAAGAGCATTCATGAGTTAGAGAAAGCCAAGAAGACTGTGGAGTCTGAGAAAGTAGAGATCCAGACTGCACTTGAAGAAGCTGAGGTACTATTTCTTTATCACTTAAAATTATAGAACTGTTTTGAACAACAATAACAGGAGTTTAACACTGTCATATAATCCATCTTAATAGTGCTTCAATACAAATCAGGAAAATGAAATTAGATTGTGTCTGTTTCTCCTGTAGGGCACCCTAGAGCATGAGGAGTCCAAGATTCTGCGTGTGCAGCTGGAGCTGAACCAGGTGAAGAGTGAGATTGACAGGAAGCTTGCTGAGAAGGATGAAGAGATAGAACAGATCAAGAGGAACAGCCAAAGAGTGATGGATTCCATGCAGAGCACTCTGGACTCTGAGATCAGGAGCAGAAATGATGCCCTGAGAGTCAAAAAGAAGATGGAGGGAGATCTGAATGAGATGGAGATCCAGCTGAGTCATGCCAATCGCCAGGCTGCTGAGGCCCAGAAACAGCTCAGGAATGTCCAAGGCCAACTCAAGGTATCTTTGTGAATGAAAAGAAACGTTTGACATTTTAAATGAATGTAAGATAATTAACAAAGAAAGAACATTATCACAGGATGCCCAACTGCACCTTGATGAAGCCATCAGAGGACAAGAAGACATGAAGGAGCAGGTGGCCATGGTGGAGCGCAGGAATAACCTGATGCAAGCAGAGATTGAGGAGCTGAGAGCCGCACTGGAGCAAACAGAGAGAGGCCGCAAAGTGGCAGAGCAGGAGCTGGTGGATGCCAGTGAGCGTGTGGGACTGCTGCACTCACAAGTACAGAAACTCATCACGAATGCATTTAAAAACACATGCAAGGCTATTTGAAAACAGGCAGACACTAAAACTATCTATAACTTGCAGAATACAAGTCTTATTAATACCAAGAAGAAGCTTGAGGCTGATCTGGTCCAAATTCAAGGTGAGGTGGAAGATTCAGTTCAGGAGGCCAGAAACGCAGAGGAGAAGGCCAAGAAGGCCATCACTGATGTGAGTGTTTACATTCTGTTGCTCTATTCTCTCGTAAACTCTTTTACTGAGCAGCCTGTGGTTACAAAGGAAAGCTTCATGGAAGGTTCTTCTACAAACTCTGATCGTTTAAACTTTATTGGCTGATATTTCAGGCTGCCATGATGGCTGAGGAGCTGAAGAAGGAGCAGGACACCAGTGCTCACCTGGAGAGGATGAAGAAGAACCTGGAGGTGACTGTCAAAGACCTGCAGCACCGTCTGGATGAGGCAGAGAATCTGGCCATGAAGGGTGGAAAGAAACAGCTCCAGAAACTGGAGTCCAGGGTAAGGTTGTGCGGCTAAAAACAATTGGTTCTTAGATTTAAAGGCTAGACCAGTTTTGTCAATTACTCTCTACTTTCTCAAAGGTTCGTGAGTTGGAGAGTGAAGTTGAAGCTGAACAGAGACGCGGTGCAGATGCTGTTAAAGGAGTGCGTAAATATGAAAGGAGGGTGAAGGAGCTCACCTACCAGGTAAAGCAGCACAGGAATTTGAAATGTTACACTGCAGTTTGTAATATACATAGTTTAAGGCTACTAACAATATTTACACCGACAGACCGAGGAAGACAAGAAGAACGTGACTCGCCTCCAGGATCTGGTGGACAAGCTGCAGCTGAAAGTGAAGGCCTACAAGCGCCAGGCTGAAGAAGCTGTAAGGCTAATATCCAATGCCTCCTGCAGTGTGACGCTTTGATAAAATGACAGATAAAAGTGGATGGATATCTTGTGTAATCCCAACAGGAGGAGCAGGCCAACACTCACCTGTCCAGGTACAGGAAGGTGCAGCATGAGATGGAGGAGGCTCAGGAGCGCGCTGACATCGCCGAGTCCCAGGTCAACAAGCTGAGAGCCAAGAGCCGCGATGTAGGAAAGGTATTGCAATGTTCTTTATAAATGGTGTTCAGGGGTTGGTTATTTTACAGCATAATAAACACAAATTTTGTCAAGAGGTATTATATTAAAAAAACATTTACCTAATACATATACATCTTTTCTGTCTACTAAAGAGCAAGGATGAAGAATGAAGACAAGACATCTTACCACATCTACAAGAAATATAATATAATATTATATAATGTACTGTGTGTGGTTGTGTAATGTCTCACATGTGCATTAAATGCTCTGTCAAAGCACTGCTTGTTTGTTTTTGTAGCTCTGCTGGTAGTGTATTGAATCTACAATGAGTCAAATGTCATAATAATCAATTCCATATTAACTGAAGTTTTATCTTCAGAGTCAGGTTTATGCCGATGGGCTATATGCAATGCAAGTCCTTTCAGTTGCCAATTAACTTTCGTTGAAAGGTAACTGACTATTTTCAATTTCAATATATTAATTATTCAATATATAAATAATTGAAATGAACATGACTGAATTAAATATACTGCTCAAAAATAAAGGGAACACTAAAATAACAATATAGATCTGAATTATTGAAATATTCTTATTACACAATTTGCATGGCTGAATGTGCTGACAACAAATTCACACAAAAATTATCAATGGAAATCAAATGTATTGTTCCGTTGAGGTCTGGATTTGGAGTCACGTTCAAAATTGAAGTGGAAAAACACTACAGGCTGATTCAACTTTTTTGTAATGTTGTTAAAACAGTCAGAAGTCTAGTAGCATCAATGCCTTCGTCTTGCATGAACTGCTGACACACTCCAGCCACATGAGGTCTAGTACTCTCTTGCAGTGAGAGGAACCCCACTGGCAAAGTTGGGGGGGGTTGTAGACTCTGCCTCGTGCTACCACTAAAGTGAATGCATTCAAAAGTGACCAAAACATCAGCCAGAAAGCACAGGATCTGAGGAGTGGTCTGTGCTCATCACCTCCAGAACCGCTCCTTTATTGGGGTATCTTGCCAATTTCCTGTAATCCCCACCTGTTGCAACAGCACTTGAAATTGATCGTCGATCAGTGTTGTTTCCTACGTGGGCAGTTTGCTTTCTCAGAAGTGTGACTGAAATGGAGTTATGTTTTGTTGTTGAAGTGTTCCCTTTATTTTCTCAGACATACGCACTTGGCAGCTGGTGCATGTGTGTCCATTTAACCCTCTGGGTCTCCTTGGTCACTTCTCACCAAATAATTTTTGCTTTTAAAGCTTCATCGGAATTGTATGAAACTTGACAACTTTTTCTGATTTTGCAATGTATACATAAACAATTGGGGTCAAGATTCGAGCATAAAAAGTTTGGCAGCTAACCTATGTATCTATGATAAATATTACTTCATCAACATGTATTAATAAAACTAAAGTCTGGCTGTGCCCAAATTAGACAACATGTGATTAAAATAGCCAGGCTTTATTAGCCAACTCCATTCGTACTTCAAAATGAGCGTCACATGCTGTTATCCCAGAACACAAACCATATGAGTGCTGTTAGAATGCAGAGAACAGAGTTGCATTCTTGTGGACAGCACTCCTGACAAATCATTGTGAAAATAGAGATGGCCATGACATGCATTGTTCAAAGGGGAGTCTGCAAATTCGTGCAAGTCTGTCAGATAAAAAATGCTTTAAACTTTTCCATATTTTAGAAAAAGTAAGTTTGTTAATGTTTGAATAATTAATGATTTGCTTTATCCACCATTGACCCAACTGCAATTAAACAAAGTTTTCCATAACCTGACCCACCCGTATATTAAACCTCAGCTCCCTGGATATAACTGACATCTCCACATCCCTGCACAATGGGCTTTGTCAAGAGAGTGACATGATAAGGAAACATAAATCACACAGACTTGATTATCTAAACTTGTGTATGTCATGTTCACCAGCGAACAACCACCAGATGTTGCTGGTAAACATTCACACATAAACATTCACACTCCTTGAACTACATATCTGCCATGTTATAGACTACAACCCAGTCATGCCACACACACACAACCGGTTCCAGATCCACACTGATTGCTCTCTCACAGCTGAAGCCACTCACACAATGATTCTTTGGACTATTTAAACCCCTCTTTTCCACACACATGTTGCCGAGTCTTGTTTACTGTTAGTGACATTACAACGCGTTTCCCTTGTCTACCTTTGCCGTGTTTTGATCCTTGACTTGTTTATTTATTTAATTCTGTTTGCTGCCTGCCTCTGACCATCAGCCTGTTGTTTTGACTTCGACTCTGGATTGCCCTCATACATCTGTTTGCCGGTATTGACCACTGCTTGCCTGACAATTCTAATAAACCTGCACGTGGATCCAAACTTCTGTTGTTAGTGTCACTCCCCGTCGTTACAGTGTAAACCATATAGTACATTCTTATCCTTTAATGGTGTGCTTAATCTGCCATCAATAAGGTGTAACGATTTAAAGTGTTATTGATGATTAATCAAGTTGACAATAATACATAATGCACCAGATTTAAACTTTCATACAAACTACAACAGATTTATAGAGTTCTACACTGTAAATGAGAATAGTATTCCTTACTATCAAAATTCTAGTGTGTTTACTTAATTTTAAGCTAATTGTTGAGTTTACTAGAAATGCATTAGTGTTGCTGACATAGTAAGGTATAAAGTTCCCATAACTAATGTAATATGAGTAAAATTGCTTATAAGGGCTAAGCCATGCTGTTACGCATGCGTACTGGGTGGTGATTTCCCATCCCCCATCCCGAGTCACAACCAACCGCCACCCAGCACCGCCATTGTAGGACAGGATTTCCTATTGAGAAGATGTACTGCTGTAAATCAAGGTAAACTTTTCGTTTTAATTACTACTTTGATTTTATTTGTATAGTATCAGTAATCTGTTTATTTCCTGCACTTTGTGAAATTGTTTGCTGTTTTGTGAACTAATTAATAGCCCATGATGTTGTGACTAAACGTTTTGACCACTGCACGTTATTTGCAATACTGTCTACTTTACTAGATAAGCTATTTTTAGCTGCTTAGTCCTTTTTAATAACTATTAATAATTTGTAAAGTTAGTAGTAATTTGTAAAGTGGGCGTTATGCTCTAAAAGAGCGGGCCGCGCCATTTTAAATGATGCACTGAGAGAGCAAGAGCGCGTGCAATGATCCGTTCAAATAGATGTAAAGTTAACATATAACGTTAGCTGTAGGTCTACATTTTTAAAAAAGAAAACGAAACCTATTTATCCGCATTACAAATACAGTAACGTTAGTTATCGCTGAACTTTAGTGGCGCTTTTTGTGACGAAAATATGCGTGTTTTTTTTTTTAAGATTTACTTTTATGAGATCACCTGCAGGAAGCAGGTGAGGAGATCAGCTGTGATTCGGTCCGGCGTCAGCGAGCGGCTCATGACCAGACCAGTCGTTTTTTTCTCCATGATCGCCGGGGCAGCAGCAGTTTTAACCCGCCGAGGCTTTTAGAACATTATAAAGCAGTTTCAGCTCAAAATGGACCCGTGAGTGTCGTAGGTAATTTAGGATTTCGATGCGATTACGATTCGTGTCACTGTATGAGGCAGATACATATTTACACATGATGCTAAAGTGTGCTTATGCTAACAATCCCTATGAAACTTAAAGTTAAACTTATGAAAATGCGAGAGATATTTAATTAACTCATTTATTTGTTTTATATGCTATTTGTCTTTTCTTTATGCCGTTTTGAAGGTTTATTCCAGTGTTGCCGTTACGTTATTGAGTGTTTTGTATTGCTGTAATGACAAATAAATCTGACCAGACGCGACTGAATATGTGTGATGGATAACGTTAATGATGAAGTAATATAACTCGTACAACCAAGCACAGAAACATCCCATGTTTGCTCAATATCACACAAAGGCATCAACAAGCCTTTGTTATAAGCAAACTTTCTGTAAAGAAACAGGCTTTGCCAAACCTGTTAGTTTGCATTTTTAAAGAAGGTTTCACTAATTTTTAACAATTTAGGGCAAATAAATTTGAACAATTACAAGGTTGTTTAAAATGTAGCACACCATTAGAGTATTGTGAGTGGCATATTTGGTTTGTAATATCATTATACCCTTTATTTATTTTTTATTTCAGACTACCAGTTTGTGAGCTGATATGCAGTGGAAATGTAAGTTTTGCACTTACACATCAAAGAAAACTTTTTGAACAATACCGCACAAGCCATAGAACATATTCATGAATTGTTCTATTAACGTTACCTTGTCTCCATACTGAGTGTCAGGGTAATTTTAAATTGTTTAATGCATTAAAAGTACATTTAACAAAATTCTCAGCAAAGAACTGCATGATCAAGAATAGTCCGAATATTTTGTCCATTTGAATAATCATCTGAGGACTAGTTAGAAATAGGGTTGTTGTGTTGTGATACCATTAATTTATGTTACAATACTATACCAGCTGAAGTATGGTGATACCAAGTAGTATTGCAATACTGTAATTCATAACTTAAATCCATGAAATAAAGAAAAATGTCAGAAATAATATATTGTATATGTTATTACAGGCCTACTTGAATTTAAATAATTCCCTTATTGTTGAAAAAAGTATTTGCACATCTCTTCACCTAAAATGTATTCATTCCAGCAAAAAAAAATACATTAAAATAAAGATACATAAAGAAAAGAGCATTTTTCGAACAAACCTAGGCTATATGAAGTGGTCAAAAATTGTTTCCTGTTGCTATTTTGGGTTTTTCATCTATCATACTTTTTTCACACTAATTATCGGATAAGAATCCAAAGTAATTCAAAATTTCACTTTATGAGTCATTCTTTTTAATAGATTGTCACGGTTGTTGTAGCTATTATATCATATTGACAGGAACAGAAATAAACGAATTCCGATTCAAAATGAACCATCACAAAATATGCAATAGGCTACTATAAAAGGCGCAAATTCTACAGTTTTACAACCTTAGAAGGCTCCATAGACTATTAAAATACAATGATCTGTTGTTGCTGAATCGTGTAAGTATTTTAGTGACTTTTTCACATGCAGCATTATGTATTGTAGGCAGACTGTTAATGACAATACTACCGTTTACAAACTATAGTGGCACCGCCAGTATCTTGGAGCCATAGTATCACGATACTACCATAGTACCAGTAAACCGTGCAACCCTAGTCAGAAAGTTCAGTGTCCTTTTAAAGACATCAATTGAGACAAATATTTATTCCACTTTTAATGCGCATAAAAGTAAGGCACACCAGCAACAATGCCATGATTATATTTAATCGGGGGTTGTGTTTATTACTGTTTGGTGACAAGTATAGCTCATGCTTTTGATGACAGGCGCCGGGAGTATTTGGCAGCTTTTATTATTCAAGAACATTTAACTATGTCATGTTAAAGTGTAACATCTGCTGCTAAATGGCATTGCATTGTATCATTGCATGTGTTTCTGATTTCTGTTTTTTGTTTTAGAATTTCGCTTAGCCATGTCAATAACACTTCACGTTTTTGTGCACAACAGTGACATCCAGAAGGAAGTCATAGAGGAAACACCAGCTGATGCAAGTGCTGCAGAAGGTTTGTTTTCTTTTCATAACTTTGTGTGATTTTGTGAATTTGTGTTTTTGAATGTTATTAATGACTAATAATGTTTTGATTGGATCTTTGCAGAATTCAATCGAATATCAGGAAGAAATGTGAGATCCAAGTTCTACGCTGCATTGGACACACACTGCTCGTTTGATTGAAATAAAAAAAAAACAGGAGAAAATTGCAGAAGAAAACTAGAAGAAATTTTCAACATGTTAATTCAAAGGTATTTTTGTGACATCATCTTTGAATCATAATTTGCATTTGATTGCAATAAATTGCATTTGATGTTTTCATTGGGCTATAATGCATGTATACCTGTCTTTACTTTTTCAAGGTCATCTGGCAGCAGTTCTCCGGGGTCTTTCAGTACTTTAGAGGGATGAGTCTAAAGAAATTTTCAGGATGTGTTTTGTAAGTAGTATTATTGTTTCTGCTTTCTTAGACTGGAAATGAAGCAGTCATTCCAGTTTACTTCACTTATTAATAAAAATTTTCAATTTTATAAAAATAAAACAAATGCATTTAATGTAAGTATTTGAAAGTAAGAAGGATGTTATATAATGGCCTTTGGAGCAAGAGCATTGCTATGTTGCAAATACAGCAGCTTGTGCCGTCACAGGGTCAGTTAGCTTCATAGGCCAGTGAAGTAATGAATGCATTTCTTTAATTTTTAAACACACTTGTTTTGAAAAGGAGGAAGATTAGCTTGAAAAAAAAATCTTAATAAGTGTAATACCTATGTAATATGTTGAGAGAAATATAATTTCAGTTGAAAGAACCTGCTGGACTAAGATGTAAAAAGATAGTGTTTAAAGCCACAAAGTCAAAGTCAAAGACGCTCCGTATTATAACCAACCCTGTGAAGTCACCTGCTGTGGGATTGTAGATGGCTACACCCTTGTTCTAAAAGCCATACTAAAACATCAATTTTCTTATTAAAAAATAGTTATTAATACATTTTTAAAAAGTGTGCTAAATAATGCAAACTTGACTCACTGCTTTAATCTAGCAAAACCAAATGCATTCATGAATCGGTTCCCAATTTATTAAGTTTTCCCTACAAAATATTTATATTGATTATGTAGCACCAATTGGTCTCTCACACATTTGCATTTAATTTCTTGAAAATGTTTTAAAAGTACTTTTACTGCAGTTTGTTTTATTACATTACAGTGTTTCTTTAATTAAAAAAATTATTGTTCCTTTAGAATAGTATCATGTTCAAGATACTGGAATTTAGTACCAATCTCTGCTGCAATTTTAAGCAGCAAATTTCCTGCTAACATTTTAAGCACTTTTGAGCACATTTTTAAACAGCACTGTTTTGCCATTCTGTTCACATGCTTAACAGAAATGACACTCAACAATGCTCAAATGTTAGCAGGAAATGGATGTTTTTAAAATTACTATATGGATTGGTAATAAATTCCACTATCATGACAAGCCTAGTAGAAGCAGTACAGGCAAATCCATCGTGTTGGTCTACATTGAAGAAGGAGCACCATAGCAAGGCCTTCTTATAAGAAGCATTTGAATGTAAAATGTACTATAAACACAAATAGTCATGCTAATAAGCAACTAGTTAATAGGATAATTGGTTCCTACTAAAGTGTTACTAAATTAAGCACAAGGAATTGTATTTTTTTCACCTCTGCTTTTGGTCTCCTGGCCACTACAGGCTTTATTAGTGCCATTTAGAATATCAAACTTTACTTATTTTTCTTTCTCTATTCATAGGATGTAATTGTAGAGTCGGACTTCAGTGCAGAAGATGTTGGCCTGCTGACTGTCGTGTGTGAAGATGTCTAAAGAACCTCATTATGGATGCAATGTGGGCCTTTATACTGGAAGGAAAAGTGGTTATGGACTTTGCCACATGCAGTATGTCTCTTTTTTTGCTTTGATTTACACACTGAATTCGGACTACCCAAAGACTTTGAGCAATGCATTTGAATTTGTTCAACGTGTGTTGCTATTGCTGGGAGGGAAGCGTAATGTGTTTTATTCGGCGAGTGCCTATATACTGCTGTGCTTTATGTTTAAAGGTTCAGGTATAATGGCATGTTTAATTACAAAGTGTTGCTTTTTAACATGTTGCTGTTTGCAGTGTTACATTTAGGACTGCAGCATTTTGGTGTTTAAAACACTTTTTTTTTTTTTTTTTTACCAAAAAAGTGTATTGTGATTTATAGGGTTGTCAAAAGTATTGAGTTTGGTACCAATCGGTACTGAAATAAATAAAAAAAAAGTCCATCCATTTCCCACTAACATTGCAAGAACTGATTGGCCATTGTGTTCACATGCTCAGTAGATATGACTGATTGGCTTTGAAGGTCATTATTTTTACCACACTTCACTACTGTTCACCAGGTGCAAAGATACAAAGACACTGGATAACTTCAAAGCACTGTCGATCAGTCGATTCATCACCAGATAGCTTATATGTTAGCTTCTAAACAAATCAGCTATCGACATGGCTTTGAAACACTTCAGTGTCTGTGTAACTTTGTTTGGACTCAGTGAAAAATGGTAAACCTATGACAGTCACAGCCAATCACAGTCATTTCTGTTGAGCATGTGAACACAGTGGCCAATCAATGGTGTTTAAGAACGAGCTCAGTAGCACTCAAATGCTGGTGGAAAATGGATATTTTTAATATTTCAGTATTGATTGATACCAAACTCAATACTTTTGACCACACTAATGTGATATTTTCTGTAGGAAAATCTAAACTACACAGTCTAACAAATTAGCTTTAAAGCTTAATATCTGTTCCTCTGTGAGTGTCTATATGCTGCCATGTTTAAGGTGCTGGTGCAATGGCATGTTTAATTACACTAATTCAAGTATCTTTTTTCCAAGTGTCAAGTATTTAAAGTTTTTTTGATAGATTTTCAAACCTTTTCGAAAACTTGTGTTTTAGGGTTGAACATGTTTATTATATTTTTTGTCTGTATTGCTGTTTACAGTATATTACAGCACTTTACAACAGGTTTTTACAAAACTGTATTGTGTACAAGTGTATTGTGATACTAAAATATCACAAGTGTATTGTGAAATTCTGCTAATTTTGTCAAATAAAATGTTTAAATTTAAGACCTGTATAATGTCATTACTTGTAGGTTGAACTACATATTTTATGTTCAGTTTAATTGAAGAAAATGTGGAAAACGATTGCACATAGTTTCTTTAGTTGACATTACTTAAAATGGTGGATTAAAACAATGTTGAGACTACTAGCATTCAAGATGTTAACTGAACATGGTAGAACAGTATTAGTTAAATAGAGTTATTAAAGTAATCTTACTATAAAACCCTAAGTAAGATTACTAAATAATGACAAGTATGTTAACTAGAATTTTCTATTAAACTTACTTAATTTTTAACAGTTAGTTTACTTTATAAGTTTTAGTTTTCTTACTTCAAGGCAATAATTAAACTTAACTTAAGATTTCCTTGTAAGTTTATATTGCAAAAATAAGGCAATCGGTTTCCAAACTTTTTTAAGTAAACTGAACATGTTAGAATTTACAGTGTAGCTTCACGGTTTAAATTGTCAAATTACACTGACCTCAACTAACAATGTGTGTGTGAATTCAAAACTGTCAGATTGGAGTCACTTACAGTAGATGTGCACAGCAGGTAATCACAGAACTGCAAAACTCAGCAACACAGGGCTCTATCATACAATATATGGCATGTAGGACGTGGTTTGTTGCTATTTTCTTATGGCCACAGATTTCATTTGTTTACAGTTGCTATTTTGAAGAACCTAAATAGACCCGTCATTGACCAACTAAAGCTGCTCTAAAGTAAATTGCGCAGAGTTTTAATATTTAAAGAGCACAAAGAAATGCACCTATGCAGGTCAAAAACGTAAAAACACATTGCTCAGTACACACCGGATGTACAGCAATACACAAATATCTTTACAGATAAAAACATTTGAAACAAACTTTTATCTTTTGATTGGCTCCTATCATGCATTCTTCACCTGGTGTGGCTTTGAAATCCAGCTCTGTTGTAGTCAGTTTATTCATGACAATTTCCATGTGTATAATGTTATTAGTAGTAGTATTTATTATATGCAATTTTATCTTTGCTTTAATAAAAACAAGCTTTGTATTTGTCTACCTGCATCACCATATTAGGCAAGTGGACATGTGTTTGGATATAACTCTTCATTTTTACTGCTCACTTATTTATTTGCTGGAGATTACAACTGAATTTAGAAATAGTTTTGAAAGCAATCTTTGCGATTAACAAAAGAAAATTAAATATGTGGGCTAATGGATGTGTTCAGTGGAGTAAGTTTAAACCATTTCCACTTAATTCACTTAAGGAGTAAAGAGTAAAAGTAAAGAGGCTGAATGAAGGAGACTCGTTCTTTATCCTCGCGCTGCAGATGCTCTGTTTAATGTTCAGCTTTTCCACTTACAAAGTCTGCCATGTAAATAGCAAATGTGCCATTGTTAAAGGTGTCACAATCCTCCAAATCCTCGATTCGATTACATTTTCGATTCTAAAGTCACGATTCGATTCGATTTAAAAAAGAAAAATGAAAGCACAAGCTATGCCATTTTAAGACTTTTATGCAATAAATATCTGACCTTTGTGCGCTGTGACAGTCATACTAAATATTTAGGCTACTAAATGTGCACTGCTAAGACCATTAATTACTTTTTCCTTCACAATATTGTACATGCATCACCATAGCTGTGAGATGCGTTCTACTTGGGATTTCGTAGCGCGGTTCTAGCATGCTAATTAAATGCCCAAAACTGGAGTATTCTACCACTGAATAAGGTCGCATGTCCACGGCTATAAGTACTCCTACCCCGCTTGTAATTGCCTTTGCACATGTTGAGTTACCTGAAAGTTTTATTCCAAATGAAGATGGGAGAGTAGTTTGTGTTACACTTGTCGGTGTAACAGATGAATCTTTGTTTTTGTGCTGCCTGCGGAGATGCCCTGCCATGTTAGTCATGCTGCCGGTGGAATAATGATGTCAACGTTTTAGGGTTGGGCGATGTCGACCAATTTGGCATCATACAATGTCTAATATGAAACATCGCGATGGGCGATGGCACCATCGTCATAGGCGGTGGTGAATTAATTATCAATAATTAATTAAGTCATAACAAATTAATTATTTGTAGCCTACTGTTTAAACTACCTGACCTGCATGGTCTTTGTTTTACCCATAAACAAATAATACTGTAAATGAATAAAGATAAGTTACACACATAATTACCACCTGTCAATCACTTTTTCGCGGGACTCATGAATAGATGTGGCATCGGTAAAAAGGTGCTGATCAGAAATGCAAAACGGCAGTGTGGATGTGGATCGTCATCATTCTAAAATGCCATTTAAAAACTAAGACCTATTAGTGTAAACGGGGCCTGAGCGTGTATTTTTCGCGAGGGCAAGGCGGAGGATCTCGATGCCGGCATTGTCTATCGCCCCAAACCTAATACATACATAGCAGAGCTTGCAAACAGGCTTTTTTGTCAACAACAAAAACATAATCCACATAACTCACTGGAAATCCAAAATACTTTCACACCGGCGACTTCATTGAAAGAGGAGAGGGTTTGAGTTCTGTCGACAAGTCTCCTGTGTCTGCAGTTCAACAAGCACTTCAACAAGATTGTTTTTTTTTCTCAAAGCCAAGCCAAGCTGACGTGACATTGGGGCGTGGCAGCATCAACAATTATTTTTTAAATTTGATTATCGAAATTGAGCATAAATTTCGATCGATTTTGATTTAAAATCGAAATCGTGACACCCTTAGCCATTGTGCGACGCAACTGACTCTTCAAGGGAATGAGAGCTAAGACTGTGATCGGGTTAATGCACGCTAGGCTCAAAACACACCCAGAACTCATCAAGAGAATAAGCACAACACTTTTAGACTATTTGCCAGGCACAGACTATATTTTTCATCCTTAAAATAGTAGATTCTAACATGCCCTGAATGCTTTTGTGCCATGCGCTTTAGACTTTGAGCTTAGATCATTAAAATAGAGCCCCTTGTGTTACTTATGTTCATATGTTAGCTAAAATTAATCAGAAATACAGTTTAACAGTGTTCATTTGTCTTGTGTCAAAACAGTTTTACAGAGAAAATCAGAAATTAAGTTTCATCAGGGAGAAACAAGCTCTGTTCACAGAGCACATTCAGTTCCACAACATGCTGACTTTGTTCTGGTTAGTTCAATGATGGTTCAGTTCAGTTTAGTATATCATTGTCAGAGGACAGAATTCACTGAAGAGCAGCTCTGTCACTAATATACTGATAATTTTGTAATAATAAATGTCGAAAATAACTAGAATTTCTTAGGTGAAATATTTAAAATTTACACTTTTACTTGATTTAATAAATGAAATGAGTGAAACGAGTTAATATTAAAACTAATTTATTTGTGATATTCAAATATTAAGTACATTTTAATAATGAATAAATTGTAACTGATGTGTAGTTCCCAGCATGCTTTGCACAGGAAGTTTAGGTGTTTAAAAATTGAGAAAAAAACAATAAAATGGGTTTTGAGTAAGTTTTTTTTGTTTGATTTAAGGTTACCACCTTCCAGAAGAGTAGCACTAGCTCAGGCTTTGGGTCTTGGCATTTTTAATGATCAGCATTATTGTCAGATGCTTCACTCAGAGAGCCAATTCAGCCAATTTGAGGGTAAATTTGCTCTTCGGTTCAATTGTTGAACACATTTCAAAAAACTCAAAATTAAAGACAATCAATTAACTTTTACTTGATTTATTTAGGAGTGTTAGGTTAAACATTAAGTAAATTTGACAAGATATTGACAAGTTAATTGTAAGTAACATAAAATATAATATTAGTTCTAATATAGTAATATTAATATAGTTATTATAGTTTTTATTTAGTTACTTAATAAACTCAATAGAAATGTTTAAGAGCTCTTGACTGGGTCGTGTTAATTACTGTATTTAATTTATTTAAAAAAGAAACCAGCAGTAAAAGTATCTACAACAAAAGAAATCTAAACGATTAGATATTTTGTTATTCAACTAATCTTCAAAAGTCATTTACAATATACAGATTACTAGCCAATATATAACCTGGCACCAACAAGATGCATGATCTTTTTTTCTTGACATCATAACAACGTTAAATAATCTTTGTGTAAAAATATTTTTTTAAATCTTAGTTTTTGGAAATGCTAAAGTTAGAGTTAGGGTTTATGAGGATGATTCCTGGTTGCAGCTAAAAAAGTCTTTGGGTGGAAATTTATGAAGTGAAATAAAACTGCACTCTGGCAATCATCAATTTTAAAATAGATATGTAATATAGTTCAATGTTGTTAAATCCAATGTAATTATGCAAGAACACATTACATTGTCTATTACCCTGCTGTTTTTGTATCATTATTATTATTATTACTATTTAATTTAATTTAATTTAATTTAACAATGACTGTTTTTGTAATGTACTGTCTGTTCATTTTCTTGGTATCGTATAGTATGCAGTTTTGTACAGCTACAGCTACAAAAGTGTATTCTTATGATAAATTTTACATTATTGTAATTGTTGTCTCCTATAAAAATATTAGATACATTTTGATTACATGAATTAGAGACCAACCTGGACTTGATCTCCAGAAATTCTCTCTAATGATTTAACTCTCACTTGCGTCCAAGGCATCCAAAGGGCCTGAAAATGTTCAGACTATCAAATGCAAATGCAAATAATTGTACATTTTTCAAAGAAACTTTACCTGGACGGTTCAGATGTGTCCTAATGTTGAATCTCAACAACAGCCAAGACAAAACCATCAATGCAAGAACAGCCCACCTGCACACCCATTGCTGAATGAAAGAGCCTGCTAAATGATAGAGTCGTCTGTTGCATCAACCAAGCAAATAAACACACAACAGTTGAAGAACAAAAGAATCAACACTTTCCTGCAGTATTCTTGTAGATATGGGTGTCTGAGACGGTCATGATTAAAGCAAATGACTGTCTGATATCAAAGCTTTCAACTTGACACCACAATAACACACATGACCTTTCCTGACAAATAGCAAAGCCCTGATGGCATAGCTGACCGACCAGCTATATTTGTGTAAAGTCCTAATATGCCCATCCTTAGGGCAAAGATGCCTCAGAATTTTATTGACCACATGTTTCCATCTTATAGGTGCCAAGGCCCTAGCATTCCACAGCCTTCTGCCATCAGTGCAAATGTATTAGTAAAGCCTGTTGGACTCGCTGCATTGTCCTTGCAAGACTAAGCAAATAGACAGGGGCACGGTCCAAGGTCAGTCACATGGCTGAAATCAGAGGGACCGTTCGCCCAGCCTTCGTGCATTTGTGCTTTCATTACTGCTCAGAACAATCGCAGGGATTTAATTAAATCACTTGCATTTAATCATTCAATAATCACACACTGATCCCTCTCCGACTGAGAACAAAATGACTTGCATTCAAATCTGTTAATAAGAAAAAACAAGTTTAAATTCCAGATGCCTTCAAACCCTCGGACGTAGAGACTGAAGCATGGCCACAAAACACTACACATATCAGGTAGATCTAAAGAGCATCACCTGTGACAGTGATGCACACCAACCAGCACGATGGTAAAGACCTGAGGCATTATAGATATAAAGTATAAAGATGCATTAACACCATGTAAACGTTGAAGAGCACTAAACAAATAAAAAAAATTCTGCCTATAGTATGACTATGACTGACTGAGACTGACAACATCACAGATTAACAGACACCTAAAGCCCAGTAGACAAGCACAGCCATTAGTAGTGAGTAAATCTGAAACACATATGTGTTAATATATATATATATAAAACACAGCTGGCATTTACTCTAAAGTACTCAATCACATTATTGAGCTTAATTCAAAATGATGCCATAACACTGAATTCATCTGACCAGGATGTCTAAAAGGACTACTACAGATATTAATTGACGTAAAAGGTACTTAAGAGCTGAGATAAACCTTGACTTGAACCGTTTTTGATCCAACTTTGAATTACTGGTCCTGACAATAGTGTTCTGATGATTTTTTGAAAGTGCTTGAAAAGCAAACCTGAGTCATTTCATCCAACACAAACTAACTCACAGCTTTCCACAGGTTTGTCTACAGCACAGCTACACGGCTTTATTCTGCCAGCCTTTTAGCTGAAGTGTCACTATAAACTAAAGTTCACAGAATGACAACTGTTGTGCCCAGATTTGCTGCTGTATCACACGAAAAGCTTCTAAGGCCTCTGGGAACAGTATCCCAGTGACATTTGAGAGCTTCTCCACAGCTAAACTGGGCTTTACTGTTGTGCCAAAGCACTTGAAGAAGATTATGCTCAGCATAAGACACAAACAATGTCTGAACTTCAGTAACTGATACCCTTAACATGGCAGCTTTATTTCAAGGTTAAGACGCTTGATCACGAGTGACACCCATAAATACATTAAGAGCAATTGTTAATCGCAGTTTTGTAAGCTTATTCACAAATATTTATTTGAAAATCACCTATCAGCTCATCTCAGTGAATGGTTCATTGTCATTGTCTCAGCTCATTACCTGCACTACGTGTTCTCTGAAACAGTATTTCCAGTTTACAAAACTAAATAGTTACACTTGAGCTATTACTTAAAGTAATAAAATAGCATATCTATATCATGAGTTGGAAAATTGGTAAATATAGCAAAGTTGCAAAAATTCCTGTCGAAATGAAGCTAAGAATACATGACCAAATACAGCGGGAGCTTTTTGCTGAGTGAACATTATTCTGCCTATATAAGAAGCTGCTTCAGGCACCTCTAAGGACTGACTGGAACTCAAAGGTGGGTGAGTTGTTCATCAGGTTCTCCTACTATTAACCACATATCATATTCTAATGTTTTTCTTTTAAGTTGCTAACCCTGACACATGATAATTACTGTAGTATCATACCTAAAAATCTATATTGTCACTATGCACTGTATATTAAACTCGCTGATGCTTTTCTCTTCAGATCTTCTACCTCTGACACGATCTTCCTGGAAACAACAGCAGGTATTGCACGAATGATTATATATTGATGATACATATTTTAAAGCAGTGGTTTTAATTTTTAGCAAAAGACAACACTTAATTCTGACTGGCATTTTTAGTTGAATAGAGTAACACATTTATGAGTCTGTGTGTATATTATTGTAGATAAATCAATACACTTCTTACACACCCTCAGTATTAAAATGTATATTTAAAGGGAAAGAAAAATCTCATGAGGCAAGTAGCAGGTTTACAGCTTATTATAATAACACATCGCTCTATTGCCATGAACAAATTGTCTAGACTTACCAATCAGTCTCAAACTTTTTCCAGTCATGTCACAGCTCTAACCAAAACAGTAGAAATTATGTTGCTAAAACAAATAAATCAAATCTGCATTAAATGTGTTCACTCGAGGGAACGCTATCAGATAGAATGACCCTCAACACATTCTATCTTGTCACAGTAAACCGCAACCATGGGGGATGGAGAAATGGAGTGTTTCGGCCCGGCGGCCATTTACCTCCGGAAGCCAGAAAGAGAGAGAATAGAGGCCCAGAACACTCCCTTTGATGCCAAAACAGCGTACTTTGTGGTGGATGCAGACGAGATGTACCTGAAGGGTACTCTTCAGAGTAAAGAGGGTGGCAAAGCTACTGTCAAAACTCACAGTGGGAAAGTAAGCATCACACAGAAAATATCAAGTTCTGAAAAGTACTTTGCAGCGGTGTGTACAGAAAGTCTCAATGTTCATTTCAGACCGTCACGGTAAAAGAAGATGAAATCTTCCCCATGAATCCTCCCAAGTTTGACAAAATTGAGGACATGGCCATGATGACCCACCTCAATGAGCCTGCTGTGTTGTATAACCTCAAAGAGCGTTACGCAGCATGGATGATCTATGTGAGTCTCTGTGAATCTTATTTTACTCCTGGGATGGAGTAGCAGCACTGTAAAACTGGACTGTCAATCTCTGTTTCAGACCTACTCTGGCTTGTTCTGCGTCACTGTCAATCCATACAAATGGCTCCCAGTGTACGACTCAGTCGTTGTGACTGGATACAGAGGCAAGAAGAGGATTGAAGCCCCACCTCACATCTTCTCCATCTCTGACAACGCCTACCAGTTCATGCTCACTGGTAAGTGAGGATATATATTCCTAATTAAATTTGCAATGTATTTTTTTAAATGTCTTTGAGTTAGTGCTAATTTTGTACCTTCATGTTGTTCTTTTTGTCGGTATAAAAGTTTATCAATTTATTAAAATGTACTTCTTTAAAGGTTCCACTTATTATTACACTTTAAAATTGTTTCAGACAGGGAGAATCAGTCTATCCTGATTACGTAAGTTGGCATGTTTTTGGTAACCACTAACACTTTCGCCTGTTAAGAGTAACATGTTTTCCACCAGGATTTTTACTGCTGAATGCACATCATGTGAACATGCAAATCTAAAAGCATTGTTTTAGCACATATACTATTACATATATCACATAGACAGTTGTTCACTGACAATCCTGTAGCCTAGAGCACACTGCTTATATGATGCATCTACATATAATTTGCCAGCTATTGATGCAGTGATGGCCTAATGGTTAGAGTCTGGCTTGTGATCTACTTATTGCTGTGTGTGTGTGCACTTGAATTAGTAAAATGCAGAGCATGAATTTCAAGTATGTGCAAGACAATACTGACACTTGCACTACACTGATCTGAATAAACTGAAGTGAACTTTAAATTTATACTACACTGAAATGAATTTTTTTAATGAATGTTTTAATTTAACTCGAACTACATCAGCATTCAACTCTCCTGCCTGCCGGACTTGCTGGAATGTTCCACAATCTGAATAATTAGGGCTTTTTATTATCTACTTTAAGCTGCACTGATATTTACATAGCTCTAAATTCCTTGTAGCCATGTAAATGCAATGCCAGAAGATTATAGCTTTTTAAAGTGAAACCTAAAGGATCAAATCGTCATTATTTTATTTTCTATTTTTGAAACATCCTCACAGTGGAGAATCTGGTGCAGGAAAGACTGTCAACACCAAACGTGTCATTCAGTACTTTGCAACAATTGCTGTGTCTGGAGGAGCAAAGAAGCAAGAACCTGTCCCAGGCAAAATGCAGGTGAAAACACTAAACAGTAAAACATAATCTAAAGCAAAAGAGACAAAGTTATTCTATATGATTTTAACCTAACTCACCAGGGGTCACTGGAGGATCAAATCATTGCTGCAAACCCTCTGCTGGAGGCTTATGGTAATGCCAAGACTGTGAGGAATGACAACTCCTCTCGTTTTGTAAGTTGCTGCAATCAGATGATAGGCGCTACACAAGTTTACCTCTTTGAAATTCCTTTATGATCTAAAAATTTCAATCTATAGGGTAAATTCATCAGGATTCACTTTGCAACAACTGGAAAGCTGGCTTCAGCTGATATTGAAACTTGTGAGTCAACAATGTATTAAGCCAAATATGCTTATTTGCAAGCACAACTGTTAATCAAGACTAATGTCTTACCATAACTATCTTTAAAAGATTTGCTGGAAAAGTCAAGAGTAACATTCCAGCTGTCTGCTGAGAGGAGTTACCACATCTTCTACCAGCTCATGACTGGACACAAGCCAGAGCTGCTGGGTGAGAAACCTACAGGATTGTGTGTTTCAGGTCTTTGTTTTCGTGAGAACACTGTTAACAAATACCGCACATCAATTCTTCACAGAGGCCCTGCTCATCACCACCAACCCTTTTGACTATCCAATGATCAGCCAGGGTGAAGTCACTGTCAAGAGCATCAATGATGTGGAGGAGTTCATTGCCACAGATGTATGTGGACAAAAGCTCTAGTAGTAGTAGTAGACGTGTGCATGAATGGTACAATATTTAGTAGATTCATGATAAATACTGAGAGTGAACTAAAATCTGCAATTACAATCGTATACACTATGTGACATGGTAGAGCACGCAGTTGAAACAGTGCAGTAATGATGAAAATTATAAACTTATTAGTTATTAATCCTTGAGAGATGAATGAAAACAGATAATCGTGACTACTTTCATGACAGCAGGAAAAATGTACCCTAGTACTGTTGAGTGAAAAAAGGAGACACTCATCTGTAAGAAAAATCAATGTCAGAGTGAAAGAGTTCAGGTTTTATGATGAAGGAGGTTTAGGGAGTTATTGAGCTCTATTTTTATGGTGCCTTTAACACATTTTGTTATTTTAAGTTCGGTTGTAACTACATGCCACATGCTCACAAAATTTAATAGCAGTAAGAAAAAACATTCAACATGAATGCATGTTTCCAAACCAAGCATGTCACTATTTTACATTTTATTGACGATGAGTTATTTTGCAACTACATGTCAACTATTCTCATTAGAGTATTAGTAGACTGTTTATAATCTGCTGACACTGCTCCACCAACAGACAGTCTCCTGACTCTAAGAAACTTTTCTAGTACATGTCAACTTACACTGACCCTAACTCTTATCCTCAACCTTTCAGTCCACTGACACTCTACTGAGTATTGGTTGGCATGTAGTTAAATACCTACTTATTTAGATATCATAATGGATTTTGGAAATGTATTCTGATTAAACTCATGTAAACACAAGAGTGAGCCTACACTTAACATCTCTTGTCCACGCTCAGAAACTACTTTGATATCACCTTTATAAATTACTCAATAAGAAGCTCAAGTTTTAGCAATATTATTTTCAGATTATGTACAATTTACTTTCACATCAGAAATAAATTAGCATACACTAAATACTACATGACGTGATTTAAACACACATCTCTTTGGGCTCTTTTTTATGTAAAACAGACTGCCATTGACATTCTGGGCTTCACTGCTGAAGAGAAAATCGCCATCTACAAGCTGACCGGTGCTGTGATGCATCATGGGGGCATGAAGTTCAAACAGAAGCAGAGAGAGGAGCAGGCTGAACCTGATGGCACTGAGGGTAAGACATGGCAAAAGCACATATTAGCATGCCAACATTGGCTTCATCAGTGACAATAATGTGTAAATCTGTTCTTCCTCAGTGGCTGATAAAATCGCCTACCTCATGGGCCTCAACTCTGCTGACATGCTGAAAGCTCTGTGTTACCCCAGAGTGAAGGTCGGAAACGAGATGGTGACCAAAGGCCAGACAGTCCCGCAGGTGATCACTTACCTGCTTGATAGATGAATGCATCTAGAAATTTCTAAAAGACCTGAACAGCAGAAAATAAAGCCTAATATCAACTAAATCAACTCTTGAATTTCTCAGGTGAACAACGCAGTGTCAGCTCTCTGCAAGTCTGTCTATGAGAAAATGTTCTTGTGGATGGTTGTTCGTATCAATGAGATGTTGGACACAAAGCAGCCCAGACAGTTCTTCATTGGTGTGCTGGACATTGCTGGATTTGAGATCTTTGATGTAAGCATCAGCTTTTTAGGAGCATCATATCATTTAGGAGTCTAAGACTAACAGTCATTAGTAAGAACTTGCCTCTGCTCTATTACCAGTACAACAGCTTGGAGCAGCTTTGCATCAACTTCACAAATGAGAAACTGCAACAGTTCTTCAACCACCACATGTTTGTTCTGGAGCAAGAGGAGTACAAGAAAGAAGGCATCGAATGGGAGTTCATTGACTTCGGTATGGACTTGGCTGCCTGCATTGAGCTCATTGAGAAGGTAAGAGAACATTCAGCAGCTTAAATGCCTATTTACATCATGCCTGTACTGATAATGAGTGTGAATATTTCTTCGACAGCCAATGGGCATCTTCTCCATCCTTGAAGAGGAGTGCATGTTCCCCAAGGCCACAGACACAAGTTTTAAAAACAAACTACATGACCAGCATCTGGGCAAAAGTTCAGCTTTCCAGAAGCCCAAGCCTGCCAAAGGTAAGGCAGAGGCTCACTTCTCTCTAGTGCACTACGCCGGCACTGTGGACTACAACATTGTTGGCTGGCTGGATAAGAACAAGGATCCACTGAACGACTCTGTTGTGCAACTCTACCAAAAGTCATCGGTCAAACTGTTATCCTTTCTTTATGCTGCTCATGCAGGAGCTGAAGGTGCGACCATCTGAATTTTTTTTATTTCTTGGCATTTTATTTCCAAGACATTACAAAAGTACATTTATTGAAAACATTCTAAAACTAAACAAGGTTAAAAATGAAAACTTTATCTTAAAACAGCTGAGGGTGGTGGAGGAAAGAAAGGAGGCAAGAAGAAGGGTGGTTCCTTCCAGACTGTGTCTGCACTGTTTAGGGTAACCAGATTCTCTCTTCTGATGAAGGATGTGAAATTCATTGTGCATTAAAGATTAGACTAATGCAAACACTTCCACAGGAGAACTTGGGTAAGCTGATGACTAACCTGAGGAGCACTCACCCTCACTTTGTGCGCTGCTTGATTCCTAATGAGTCCAAGACTCCAGGTATACATGATCTCTAATAGCTTCAATGCGTCACAGTTCTGAAAATATTTCTGGAACCAATAAAATATCTTTCATTCAGGTCTGATGGAGAACTTCCTGGTTATCCACCAGCTCAGGTGTAACGGTGTGCTGGAGGGTATCAGAATCTGCAGGAAGGGTTTCCCCAGCAGAATCCTCTACGGTGACTTCAAGCAGCGGTAATGATACTCTCACTACCTCTAACTTAAACATGATGCACTAAATATACTTCAACATCTGATAATTCTGATTTTGTAGTTTTACAACATGACTCTCACTGAATATTCTCCAGGTACAAAGTATTGAATGCTAGTGTCATTCCTGAGGGACAGTTCATCGACAACAAAAAGGCTTCAGAGAAACTCTTGGGCTCTATTGATGTTGACCACACCCAATACAAGTTTGGACACACCAAGGTGAGCTACTCTGCATCCATACCACACGGCATGGCAAAAAAGCATGTGGACAGCCACATTGGAAATTAATTGTAGCATGTCATCCTATTATTTTAAAATAGACCTGTTTTCTCATCCATATTAAATTATGCTATTTGCCTTCTTCAACATCACACCACTAATACCTGCCAAATGTTCATTTAGGTGTTCTTCAAAGCTGGTCTGCTGGGTACTCTTGAGGAGATGAGAGACGAAAAACTTGCCTCACTGGTTACCATGACTCAAGCTTTGTGCCGTGGATATGTCATGAGAAAGGAGTTTGTCAAAATGATGGAGAGGAGGTACAATAAACTTACTAAACTGTTTGATATGACAGAGTAATATAAACTGATGCAATGATAATGTTTCACACAGAGAAGCAATTTATTCCATCCAATACAACATCCGCTCATTCATGAATGTCAAACATTGGCCATGGATGAAGCTCTACTTCAAGATCAAGCCTCTTCTGAAGAGTGCAGAGACTGAGAAAGAAATGGCAGCCATGAAGGAGAATTATGAGAAAATGAAAGAAGATCTTACGAAGGCATTGGCTAAAAAGAAGGAGCTGGAGGAGAAAATGGTGTCACTTCTTCAGGAGAAAAATGACCTTCAACTACAAGTAGCATCTGTGAGTATTTAATTTATTTTATTTTATTTTATATGGAAGCAACAACTATGAACATAAGTCAATAACTGTATCCATCTGAATGATCAGGAAAGTGAAAACCTCTCAGATGCTGAGGAGAGATGTGAAGGTCTCATCAAAAGCAAGATCCAGCTCGAGGCTAAACTCAAAGAGACAACCGAGAGGCTGGAAGATGAGGAGGAAATCAATGCTGAACTGACGGCCAAGAAGAGGAAGCTGGAGGACGAATGCTCTGAGCTGAAGAAAGACATTGATGACCTGGAGCTCACTTTAGCCAAAGTGGAGAAGGAGAAACATGCAACAGAAAATAAGGTTCACATTATTTTCACATCTTCACACTGTGCTGTTCAGTTTCTTGAGAATACAATCAAAGAGCAATGTTTCCGTTTTAGGTGAAAAACCTGACAGAGGAGATGGCCTCTCAGGATGAGAGCATTGCCAAGCTGACCAAAGAGAAGAAAGCCCTCCAAGAGGCGCATCAGCAGACCCTTGATGACCTTCAGGCAGAGGAAGACAAAGTCAACACTCTGACTAAATCTAAGAGCAAGCTTGAGCAGCAAGTGGATGATGTAAGATGTTTAACATAACTTTAATTACTTCTGTAAACAACACCAAATTTTAATGTTCTGGTTTCTGTAACAACAGCTTGAGGGCTCCCTGGAGCAAGAGAAGAAGCTCCGTATGGATCTTGAGAGAGCCAAGAGGAAGCTTGAGGGTGACCTGAAACTGGCCCAAGAGTCCATAATGGACCTGGAGAACGACAAGCAGCAATCCGAGGAGAAGATCAAGAAGTGAGTGGACTGCAAGACACAAATTGTTCAGAGTAGAAAAAGTAAATATTTAACAAATTCTTATAGAAAAAATACTTTAACAGGAAAGACTTTGAGATAAGCCAGTTCCTCAGCAAGATTGAGGATGAACAGTCTTTGGGAGCACAGCTTCAGAAGAAGATCAAAGAACTTCAGGTAACATTAACATTAAATGGTAACAATAACATTTATTCTATGTAAAACTATGAAGTAGTATAATCACTCACTTTCTTTCGGCCTAAAACCGATTTGTCAGGGGTCACCTTTCCAGATGCAACTCAGCACTGAGAGTACACAAACTCATGAACAGCAGTGCTGGAAAACATGTACACTCTCATTCACACACACACTCATACACTATGTTCAAGTTAGTTTATCCAGTTCACCTATACCTCTTTGGACAGTGGGACAAACCAGAGCACCCAGAGAAAGCCTACACAGACACGAAGAAAACATGCAAACTCAGCCAGCAACAGTACTAACCACTAAGCCACTGTGCTGTCATAAATCCATATGACAAATATATAAAACTAGATTTCCTTATTTAGGCCCGTATTGAGGAGCTGGAAGAGGAAATCGAGGCTGAACGAGCTGCTCGTGCTAAAGTGGAGAAGCAGAGAGCCGATCTCTCCAGGGAACTTGAAGAGATCAGTGAGAGGCTTGAGGAAGCTGGAGGTGCCACTGCTGCCCAGATTGAGATGAACAAGAAGCGTGAAGCAGAATTCCAGAAGCTGCGTCGTGATCTGGAAGAGTCCACATTGCAGCATGAAGCTACGGCTGCAGCTCTCCGAAAGAAGCAGGCAGACAGTGTGGCTGAGCTCGGAGAACAGATCGACAACCTCCAGCGGGTCAAGCAGAAGCTGGAGAAGGAAAAGAGTGAATACAAGATGGAGATTGATGACTTGTCAAGCAACATGGAGGCTGTGGCTAAAGCAAAGGTATACTCTTGGCAAAAAGATTAAATTAAAGCTATTTAATTATTTACAGTTAGTTTACATTTTTATTTTTATCCTTACTACCCTAAAATATTAAAGGTGCAAAATGCAACACCGATTTGTAAAGAGTCAACACATGTAGACTGCTAAATATACGTGTTTGCACATTTATGCATTGTGTCATCACTCAGCACTTACTGGTTGATGGGCTGAAGTCTTTTGAATGTACTTTGAACATTTCTTCATTCATAGACAAACCTTGAGAAGATATGTCGTACATTAGAAGACCAAGCAAGTGAGCTAAAAACCAAGAATGATGAGCTTGTACGCCAGCTTAATGATATAAGTGCACAGAAAGCAAGGCTGCAAACTGAAAATGGTATGTAAATTAAGTGAATATATCATGTACACAATGGTAAATGATAACGTATAACTCAACAATGTAAAAAGGAATAATGTTATCACACAAGTCCTTTGTGACACAAAGTTATACATTCTAATGCTAGGGGAATTTGGACGTCAGATGGAGGAGAAAGAAGCTCTTGTTTCTCAACTGACAAGAGGCAAACAAGCTTACACTCAGCAAATTGAGGAACTCAAAAGACATATTGAAGAAGAAGTTAAGGTTTGTAACTACAAAGCAACTTGTAAACAAATTTTAACATGGCTGTGCATAATAAAAAGACATCTTTTATTTTTTGACCTCAAGGCTAAGAACGCTTTGGCCCATGCGGTTCAGTCTGCCCGCCATGACTGTGATTTGCTCAGAGAGCAGTTTGAGGAAGAGCAAGAGGCCAAAGCTGAACTCCAGCGTGGAATGTCTAAGGCCAACAGTGAGGTGGCACAATGGAGAACCAAATATGAGACTGACGCCATCCAGCGTACAGAGGAGCTTGAGGAATCCAAGTAAACAACGCAAAGAAAAGTCTTCACTGTTTCCAATTTAATATGACATATTAGGGTTCAATGTATTTTATGTTTTAAAGGAAAAAGCTGGCTCAGCGTCTGCAGGATGCTGAAGAATCCATTGAGGCAGTGAACTCCAAGTGTGCATCGCTGGAGAAAACAAAACAGAGACTGCAGGGTGAAGTAGAGGACCTCATGATTGATGTGGAGAGAGCAAATGCATTGGCTGCTAACCTTGACAAGAAGCAGAGAAACTTTGACAAGGTAAGAAAGAAGTGGAACATCTAGATTCCTAAACCCTGAACTGCAGACCATGCTAATAAACAATGCCCACATTATCAGGTCCTCGCAGAGTGGAAGCAGAAGTATGAGGAAGGCCAGGCTGAACTAGAAGGGGCTCAGAAAGAAGCTCGCTCTCTCAGCACTGAGATTTTCAAAATGAAGAACTCTTATGAAGAAGCCCTGGACCAGCTTGAGACCCTGAAGAGGGAGAACAAGAATCTGCAACGTAAACGCCACTTTTATTTACAGAAAGAATTTAATAAGCAACAGTTTTAGAACAACAAATAAATACAGTTTTTTAAACCCATTTAGAGGAGATTTCTGACCTCACTGAGCAGCTTGGAGAGACTGGAAAGAGCATTCATGAGTTAGAGAAAGCCAAGAAGACTGTGGAGTCTGAGAAAGCAGAGATCCAGACTGCACTTGAAGAAGCAGAGGTATTGTTGCTAAACACTATCACATCAATATAAAATGAAATATCACTATTTTATCATGGTTAACGTAACTCATAATTATTACCAGGTCTTAATTGAATAAATACTAATACTACTATCCATCAGGGCACCCTGGAGCATGAAGAGTCCAAGATTCTGCGTGTGCAGCTGGAGCTGAACCAGGTGAAGAGTGAGATTGACAGGAAGCTTGCTGAGAAGGATGAAGAGATAGAACAGATCAAGCGGAACAGCCAAAGAGTGATGGATTCCATGCAGAGCACTCTGGACTCTGAGATCAGGAGCAGAAATGATGCCCTGAGAGTCAAAAAGAAGATGGAGGGAGATCTGAATGAGATGGAGATCCAGCTGAGTCATGCCAACCGACAGGCCGCTGAAGCCCAGAAACAGCTCAGGAATGTCCAAGGCCAACTCAAGGTATCTTTGCAAAGAAGAAATTTACAGTTAGTAATTTAGCAGACACTTTCATCTAAAGCAACCCACAGATGAGGATGATAGAAACACTTTAGGTAATCAGAGAGCAACACAAAAAATATAAAATGCCATGAAAAGTCTAAGTTGGATTAGCTAAAAAAAAAAGAAAAAATAGGAAAAAGAGTAAATGAATAACTAGTGCATGCTATTACTTAATAACTGATGAACAGTCTTTAGATGTTTCTTAAAGATGGCCAGAGACTCAGCTGTCCAAGTGGATTTAAGCAAGTTATTCTACCTGGATGGGAAGTTTAAGGTGAAAGTCCTTTCATTCAGTTTGTGCTCCTGTGGGATGGAACCACAAAGCGATGTTTGGTAGCAGAGCACGAAGCTCTGTTGAGCACATAAGCCTGATTGAGGATTCAGGAAAAGGGTTGCAGAACCAGTGGTTGTTTTATAGGCAAATGACAGTGCCTTGAATTTGATCCAATCAGCGAAACACAACCAGTGTACTTAAATAAAGGTGTGACATGCACTTATTTAGGTTGATTAAAAATCCCCCTAGATCAGCTAGTTTGATGTTGTTGATTGGGAGGCCAAGAGAGCATTGCTATAATCTGGCCTAGACAGAACAAGAGCCTATTCATTTAGCACAGGTACAACAAAAGGGGGGGTAGCTTGAAGAAGATGAGATGGGATGGGGTCTAGTTGACAGGTATTAGGGTGACCTGTTACAACGTGTTTTAGATTATAAAAAAAGAAATAAAAAAAGGTCACATGATAAATGCAGGAAAACAATTAAAAAAGAAAGCCAAAACAAATCAAAAGATTTACATGCAGCTGTCCTCTTTAAATGCTTCAATGCTTCTTCTGATCATGACTTGCCTACATTAATTATATACTAGTAGCTGGCTAGCGGACACCCTTTGCTATTTACATTTACATACAACAGAAATACCCCCACATGGCACAAAAACAAATGAGAACTCAACACAAGGATGTTTAAATTTACGCTTTAAATCATTATGACACAACTAACAAAGATAGAACATTATCACAGGATGCCCAACTGCACCTTGATGAAGCCGTCAGAGGACAAGAGGACATGAAGGAGCAGGTGGCCATGGTGGAGCGCAGGAATAACCTGATGCAAGCAGAGATTGAGGAGCTGAGAGCCGCACTGGAGCAAACAGAGAGAGGCCGCAAAGTGGCAGAGCAGGAGCTGGTGGATGCCAGTGAGCGTGTGGGACTGCTGCACTCACAAGTACAGAAACTCATCACGAATGCATTTAAAAACACATGCAAGGCTACTTGAAAACAGGCAGACACTAAAACTATCTATAACTTGCAGAATACAAGTCTTATTAACACCAAGAAGAAGCTTGAGGCTGATCTGGTCCAAATTCAAGGTGAGGTGGAAGATTCAGTTCAGGAGGCCAGAAACGCAGAGGAGAAGGCCAAGAAGGCCATCACTGATGTGAGTGTTTACATTCTGTTGCTATGTTTTCATTTTAATATTTGTTTAGCAGCATGTTCAGGAATCAATATAAATCATTGCTTGATTGACCCGGTGTCAAAGCTATTAACTGTCCCAAATCTTTATTAGGCTGGTTCTAAAGCACTGCTCAATATTTCGATAAAGGAAAGCTTCATGGAAGGTTTTTCTACAAACTCTGATCGTTTAAACTTTATTGGCTGATATTTCAGGCTGCCATGATGGCTGAGGAGCTGAAGAAGGAGCAGGACACCAGTGCTCACCTGGAGAGGATGAAGAAGAACCTGGAGGTGACTGTCAAAGACCTGCAGCACCGTCTGGATGAGGCAGAGAATCTGGCCATGAAGGGTGGAAAGAAACAGCTCCAGAAACTGGAGTCCAGGGTAAGGTTGTGCGGCTAAAAACAATTGGTTCTTAGATTTAAAGGTTAGACCAGTTTTGTCAATTACTCTCTACTTTCTCAAAGGTTCGTGAGTTGGAGAGTGAAGTTGAAGCTGAACAGAGACGCGGTGCAGATGCTGTTAAAGGAGTGCGTAAATATGAAAGGAGGGTGAAGGAGCTCACCTACCAGGTAAAGCAGCACAGGAATTTGAAATGTTACACTGCAGTTTGTAATATACATAGTTTAAGGCTACTAACAATATTTACACCGACAGACCGAGGAAGACAAGAAGAACGTGACTCGCCTCCAGGATCTGGTGGACAAGCTGCAGCTGAAAGTGAAGGCCTACAAGCGCCAGGCTGAAGAAGCTGTAAGGCTAATATCCAATGCCTCCTGCAGTGTGACGCTTTGATAAAATGACAGATAAAAGTGGATGGATATCTTGTGTAATCCCAACAGGAGGAGCAGGCCAACACTCACCTGTCCAGGTACAGGAAGGTGCAGCATGAGATGGAGGAGGCTCAGGAGCGCGCTGACATCGCCGAGTCCCAGGTCAACAAGCTGAGAGCCAAGAGCCGCGATGCAGGAAAGGTACCAGTCCAACCTGTGCTACCACAATACCAATGTTAATCACTGCAACAGCAACACAATACAAAGTCAATTTAGACTAGTTACTCACTCTCACAAGTCGACTGTGTTTGAAGGTGTGTTTTCTGACTGTTTTGGTAAAATCTCGTCTTCTGTTGAAGGTTTGGGAAACACATTACTAAAACTTGAAACAGGCTTAACAGAATTCATGACAAAAGAGGACATTTCTAGCTGATGTACACGAAGCTCTGAATTAGGGCTGCATTAAGACTGAAAAGAATTGACATTTTGTTCAGAAAGTGAAAATGTAGTTTATAATAATTAAAAAAAATTCACAAACAGACAAAAGAAAACCACAAACACACTGTAAAATATGCTTCACCACAATATATACACTGTGCGTTGGTCAACTGTGATCAGCTAATCACTCTTACCTGCATCCAGATTGGGTTCAGGTTTAATCCAGCCGTTGACCACTGAGTGATCACTGTCCACTCATCTTCTTGTTCTAAAGTAGTTTTCGGGTTTAAGTCAGGCTTCAGTGAATGGGTTTGTTCATACGCAGATGATGTAGGATGTGGATTGTGCTGCTGAGAAACTAGGTGTGTACAAGTGTACGAAGATGAGAGTCACAGACCTGCGTACTTGAACAGAGAGTAAATAATGATGGCATTTCAATTCAAAATCAGTGTAATGAGTATTTAAAAAATTATAAATGAACACGCGTGCATGGATCTTTCCCATTAAGGTCAATAACATCCATTTAGAAAATGGATTATGAACTTCCATCAAAGCTACTGTGCTCCTGACCTTCTGAAATGCAGCCCAGATTTAGTCATCTAGCAGACGCTTTTGTCCAAAGCAACTTACACATTTGAAGGCATTCAGCGACTCAACAGCAGACACAAGTGCTAATTATACAAAAAGGAACTGTTTGTGCTCAGAGCATTAAGATCTAGAGTAAAGAGGCAAAGTGGTGTTTTTTACGTGCTTAGGTATTCGTGGAAGAGTTGGGTTTTTAGAGTTCATTTAAAAGGCAAAGGGAAGATCATTCCACCAGTGAGGAACAGTAAATAAAAGGGTTTTGGAAAGGTTTTGCTTCTGTCTTCATCCATTTTTTAACGTGGTTCTGAATGATTAATATGGATAGCAGCCATTACTGCTGCTGCTTGCTAGGGTTTCTGATTCAGTATGCGTTAAGTGTGCATTAATCAGTACGCATCTACAGTTAATAATATGATGAAGAACGGATATCAAGGAAAAGCATTAAATGAATACAATAATAAGCTAAATACATAATGAATGTACAAAAACAATATTGGAGTCCACTCTGCAAAGTGCAATAAGGCTAATGGACATTACACAGATTAGGCTAGATTGCTAATCTGCTGTACAAAGTTGAGACGTGTTCAAATGCTGCACATATAATGCTCATAAAACCACATTCAGTCCATTTTCCTTAAAGAAAGTCAGGCTACCTTTCTATCCTGATGCTCCAGCTTCATCCATATTCTTTGAGCAAAGTGTGTGTGAAAGCGTCTGTCTATGCAGCTTTAGTCAGAAAAACATCAAGATTTAGTCCTTAAATTTCAGTCTTGCGCATGTGAAATCTTTCAGTTATGCTGTGAGAGATCAGCCTTGTGTTAAAGACAGACCCAAACTCTGCACTAGAACTGTGCATGAAACACACAGCTTCCCTCAGTGACTTTAACGTCTTCTTGTTTTTAGGGTAAAGAAGTTGCTGAATGAGAGTCAGAATCCAGACACGCCGCACGCCATCATATAATATGAAGCGCATGTGAAATGTCAGTATGCAGTTGGTGACAATAAATGCACATCTGTAAACTTCCTTCTGTTGTGTTCTTGTGATTAATAAAGAGCTCCATCATACAGCACAACACACGTCTGCAAACCATGCAGTGTTGAAGATTAATAACAGCAAATCGACACTCATTCATTTTCATTTCCACTTATCCCTTGTCCCTTTATTAATCAAGGGTCGCCACAGCGGAATGAACCGCCGACTTATTCAGCATATGTTTTACAGTTTTACAGCTGCAACTCAGCACTGGGAAACATCCATACGCTCTCATTCACACAAATAGAGTATGGACAGATTAGCTTACCTAATTCCCCTATAGCGCATGTGTCTGGACTTTTGGGGAATCCAGAGCACCCGGAGGAAACCCACGTCAACACGGGGAGAACATGCAAACTCCACACAGAAACACCAACTGACCCAGCCGAGACTCAAACCAGCAACCTTCTTGCTGTGAGGCGATCGTGTTACCCACTGAAAACAAATGCATTGTCATCACCTTTGTTCAATTAATAAAGCAGCATCAGCACAGGCTACTTGTAGGGCTAAATAAATGTAGTCAACACATTCATCACTGATGCTCTTCTAAGAATGTGACAATAACAGATATTTTAGAGCAAAGTCATGCACACAGAACACTAGTGATGAGATTTATTACTCACCCTTCCAGAGGAAAGGCTTCGCCATCTTGAAGGATCCATGTGTCCAGCTAGGCAAGTCTTCTCCTCCATTTTCAGATCAATTAAACTAGGACTACATGTTTTCTGAACAGCACTTATTATGGGATGGTTCATTCCTCCGTCTGTGTATCTGCATTACACTCGTGGATGACAGGATACTGCACTTCACTGAAGAGATTAGTGGGACAAGTATGTATGGATGTGTTTATGTGTGAGTGTGCAGCTATGTTTTCTAATGTTTGTTGCTAATGTTGATGAGCTCCCCAAGCAAGATTTCACTTAACTGTTGATGTTACTTATGGCAATAACCGTATACTTACACTTAAACTTACTTATGTTTATGATCCCAACAGGAGAGTAAGTATTTTGTCAAGTGCACTAAAAGAGCAGCACAGCGTACTCACCGTAGCAGAGTGCCCTGTACAACTGCTGTCCTGTGCTGGAAAAGGGGATTTTAGGCAATGTTTCTCTTTTGTAAACTATAGGTGTTGATTTTGTTGAATTAATTTATTCTATTGTTATTATTTAGTTTACACTATAGAGTGAAATATTGATGTCTGAAGACATCTATGCTTACATTAGTGAAGCATGTGGTGTAATTCCCGGCTGCACCACTATACATTTTGAATTCATGTATTGAATAGGATGGCCAATACAGGTTTCGAGGTGGTGCCTAACATGTGTCGCTGATGCACATGATTGTGTTGAAAGTTTTTTTTAAGTTTTGAGATTGTATGGCTTGATGATATCAGATCAGATACCTATTTTAATAGCATAAAATGTTCAGAATTAATCCGTTTTGAGAAGCACGTGGGCCTAGTGGAGAATGTGTTTGGCTAAAACTTAGAGCAAAAGAGCTTTGGCAATATGAACTCAATTAGATTCAACTATATTGTCCTCACACATATACAAGTACGCAGCAACCAAATGCAGTTTAGGTGTAACCAGGAGTGCAGTAGCAGCAAGTGCAGGATACAGGATATAAGATATATAGTGTAAGTGCAATTATAGAAAAGCTATGGTGATATTTACAGATGCATGTACTATCAACAATATATCAGACCCCCTAGTTTTTTGCAAATCCAAATGCTGAATCCAATATAAAATCAACAAAAAGTCTAATTATTTCGTGATCCTGCAAAATTCTTCATTTAAATGCTAAATAATTGCAAAACATGTAAACGATCCGATTCCAAACCATTTAATCACATTATATTTATTTCAGTTTGCAATACATTGTTTTACATGACTTAATGAACGTCGCATACGCAGCGCATGATGTATTTCAGTGTGTCTCGAAAAATGTCTCACCTGCGCCCTCACAATCATTGCATTACATGGAGAGGGGGGGCAGGGGAGTTTTCAGCCAGTGCAGTGAGCAGATGCTGATGAAGCACGAGTGATTTACATGTGAAGTCAATGTGAAGATGTGATTAGACATTCTGTGGTGCTTTGTGTATTTGCCGTGCTTCAGACTGCAAAAGAAAGTGTGAACAATCATCAAACAAACAAACTAAGCGGTGGAGCACACAGATAAAGATTCGTTCAAAGATGACGGCGCTGGACGTGACAGACTTGAAGGACATTATTATCAAATCGCTAAATGATTGTGTTTAACCTTTTCCCTGCAGTTAACGAGAGAAAACACTTCACTGCCATTGACGAGTTTCACGGTAATCTGCGTTTTAGGTGTATTACGGTAGGGGAAGCCCTAACGTATGTCCTGAGTGAGGTACCTGATGTCAATGAAGATCGTGAATAAAAATAAGAGTTAAACAACCTCCCATTGGCTTAATCCCGACTGTTTTAGATTTGTTTTAGATCTTGTCTTGACAAAAGACCAAAATAAAGAAACTTTATTTTTATGATATATTGCTTTGTGTCATTGCACACCTAAAATAGTAGACCAATATGGTAAATTATACACACACACACACACACATATTTATTTATGTTTATATATATATATTTTTAATCACAAAATTGTCCGCAAATTTCTGGAAATTACTGACACAAAATTGGTCATTTTTATCGCAAAAAATTGGGATAAACTAGAGGGTCTGTAATTTACAAGCTGCGTAACTATGATTAGAGGTTTACAATAGATTAGATACAGATGAGTTTCAGTATTAAAGGTGTGGCGGATGATGCTGTAATGATGTTGTAAGAATCCTACTCATCCTGATTATGTGTCTGAAATGCGTCTGGAGGCAGGAGTAGTGTATAGAAATGAGGCATTATCAGGTAAGCCCAGGTCTGGTCCAGAATATGACAGAAATAGAGTTAGATTTATATATGCTGCGTGTTTGTTTATTTAACACAGCTTTTAAGTAGTCTTCAATTGTTAACTGAGATCTCACTTTTAATATGAGATCAAACTCAACAGCCAACAAATTCAGCATGACAATGTGTGTGTTTTGGAAAGAAGTGAAGGTGCTTAATAATAGTGAAGTGCTGTTTTGATGCAGTGACTGGTGCCGGGAATAAGGTTAAACTGGAGAAAATATTAGGGGATATGTTTAACTGTGTTAAAGCACAGAAATATGAAGCTACCCATGATCCGCATGATGATGGTGTGATGATGATGAGGATGAGGATGATGACCTTTTGAGGTCAGGCTTGATTAGAATAATACAAACATACAAGGCTGGAAGCCTTTAACCATTGACACATTATTTGTTTTTCTTACTGCTAAAGTCAATGGTTACCGGTTTACAGCATTCTTTAAAATATCTTCTTTTGTGTTTAAATAGGAGAGAAACTCATAATGTTTGGAATCACTTCAGGAAGAGTAAATGATAAGTCATTTTTCAGTTTTGGATGACACCAACTACTTTACGACAAAAAAATAATAATATAATAGAATACAATAGAACTTTAACTAATTTACGACAAATACAGGATAATGTACACATAAATAATATAGTAATGATGATCTAATGAACACTTCTACTCTGTTCGTTTGTTATATGAGTTAAATTTCACATTTCCCTCGTTACGCAGCTCTAAAGTTCACTAAACTGACGAGCAGTCGGCATAATTCAGATAACCAGACAGAAATCACACTATAATACAGATCTTTTCAGAGATTTCTGACCTGGTTCAGTGGTGTGATGGAGGTCCTCATACCCGGGCTGCAGATGCTCGAACCCCGCAGCAGACAGACTCCAGCAGCAGGTCATTCTAGCAGAATAAATGAACACATCATTCTTTATTTTTAGATCTTAAGAACTTTAATCGTGAAATCGGCCTGTGGACGGACACTGGGCCTCAGCTGCACTGTCTGAATGTTCGCCAAATGAACCTCCGTGATGAACTTTGATTTCATATTTCACAGTATTCGACATGTTTATTCTCTAGAAGTCTCCGAGCTCACTTTAAATAATAACACGGTGTAAAGCTGTGAAGATAGCGTCCAATTGACGGCATTTTGACTGATTTTTGACGGCATTTTGACTAGTAATAACACAAAAACTTACCTGATGTTTCAAATATCTGGATTTCTGTCGTGTGGACGCTCTCTCGGCTCTCTCTACAGTCTGCCCGTCACGGTAATCCGAGCATAACTCATATTTTCTGCACTATATTCCCATTTCGGTCGCGATAGTCCAGAGGCTGCCGGTGATCTCGTAAAATCGCCTCAGGTGGAAAGGGCGCGAAGACCCGCGCGGCGCGCTCCCGCGAGAGGAGCTGGTCGCCTTTTTATTTTATTTTATTTTATTTTTTCGCTAAAACATGTTTTAAATATATGCTAAAACATTTTCTAACTGTGTGAATTAATAAAACATATTTTAAAATTTTAAAATATATTTATTATCAACCGTCATGTATTCTACAATAAAATGTAAATACCCATTATTTAACATAAACAAACTGTAAAGTATTAAAGTAATTTAAAAAGTAGTTTGAAGATTTTTTTCTAATGTTGCATGTTTAACAGGCTGTAGCCAGCCTGGTGTAAGGGTTGGTTCTTTTATCTCAAAATGTGGACTTTTTCTGCAGTTATTCACCTCATTTTCTATTTAATTATGATCTTTGAATACTCCAGTAAGTGGCATTTAAAGCTCTATTTTTCGCTGGATTAGCTTGATGTATCCTCCATTTTTGATGTATTAAAATATTTCCTAAAGATTTATAAAAACTAATGTAAAAAAGAGCTTCACCCCTAACCCCAACCGTCATTGGGGGATAAGCAAATCGTACTAAATTGTACGAATTAGATCGTACGAATTCATACTTATTAGCCACTAAATTAAAAAGTTGCGAATTGCCGTGAGATTGTGTTGTATGTAGCCGCAGTTTAAAGGAACAGCCATGCCAATAAAGGCTTTATATAGTTTTTTCCACATTTATGAGTGCCTTGGACTGATTTTGATGTGTATTCTACACAAAGAGCACCGACACACTATATGTAATATCATAGGCTGCTTTTGGGGCTTCTGACCTTTTCATTGGTCAATTTTTTCTCTCAAGAATAAGGTTCAAGATTTAGAAAAGTTAGGCTACTTGTACAATGTTTTTTTTTCAACAACTGTCCTTTAGTAGTGAAAGTTGACTTCACTTATGTCATATTGTGGTTATTTCCACAAAGATTTAGCAGTCAATGTAGATCAAATCAGAACCAATGACAAATTCTGGACCTTTGTCAGTGAACCACCCGAAGCCCCCCTGGCTATGGGCCTGTTTAATGTATATTTTATTATATAATCATATATGTTTATAAATACACAAGTTTAGAAAATGTATTTATGAAATATTTGTCTGTACATTTTGCATATTTAAAAATGTATTACAATTTTTTATTATTATTGTTATGTTTATTAATGTGTTAATGCAGTTATCTGGTTTTTAGTAGATTTACGTTTAACTACATTAAAATGTCTTTATTGTTGAGCTTGCTCATGTTTAGGTCAAATTGTTTATTGTGATCAAAAAGACAGTCTGCACAGTCAGACCCAGCGAACCCTTTAGGAAGTGTTTATTTGAACGGCGTCTCCAGTTCTGCGTGGCTGAAGCTCAAACTCTCCTCCTCTCGCTCACAGCTGTTTTAATCATGGCCTTCGCCACTTCATCACTTCATCACTGACCTGGGTTCAGTTTCAGCCGCCGAGCCCTAAGAGGGTCTGAGTGAAACCCAAACCCTGTTGAAAATGAATAATGGCCTTCAGAGACGTCTGAATTAATGACGCGTGTATAAAGCACATGAGCACAGTAACATTTAGCAGTAGTTATAGGCTCAGAAATGAGACATCCCAGTTTGGTATCTGTGTTAGATTACAGCAACAGCATGCGCTCATACACACACTGACTTTAAACATCAGTGGAGATACGAGAACGGCGGAGCAATGCTCACTGTCAGTCATGATGATGCCCAAATGAAGCCCTTTTCTCTGAGCTCTACTCACTAACACTAGCACAGTAAAGCTCCATACAAGGAAGCCGAGTGTGAACGTCTGAAGTAGATTTACAAATTACAGGACTGAAGGAGTTTAAGAAGTGTGAAGCAGTCAGCACAGCACAGATCACTATATGGGTTAGCAGGTTTCTAGCATGGATTGGCATGTTTTTTGCTAGGTGGTTGCTATGGTGCTCTGAGTTGTTGCTATGGTGTTGTTGGGCAGTTGCTTGTATGTTCTAAGTGGTTGGTAGGGCAACGCTAGTGTGTTTTGATCGTTTGTTAAGGCATTGCTAGGTGGTTGCTAAGGTGTTCCGAGTGGTTGCTCGGTCATTGAAAGTTGGTGCTAGGTGGTTGCAAAGATGTTGCTTGGTGTTTGCTAAGATGTTCTGAGTGGTTGCTAAGGCGTTTTGATTGGTTACTAGGTGGTTGCTATGGTGCTGCTAGGCAGTTGCTAAAGCATTGCTAGGGTGTTCTGAGTGGTTGCTAAGGTTTTGCTAGGTTTTTGCAAAGGTGTTCTGGGGTGCATTTCCCAAAACCATCGTTAGCCAAACAAGGTCGCAAGTTTCGTTGTTACAAGCATAGTTTGTTGATTTGCCGTTTCCCAAATCCGTCACTCTAACGAACATTCGCAAACTGCGTCCCAAACTTGAGCACTCACAACTACACCTCTGGAGCTGTATTAGAAACAGAGTTCCTGGCTGTGTTCTATTCGCAGTTATCCTCTCTATGCCCTGTTCATATACTACATTCTAGCATTCAAAGTTGGAAATATTAAAACTAAAATAAAGCCTGAAGCTTGTCTCTCTTAGCTGTAATTTGCTTTCAGAGTATTTCTACAGTTCAGTTTTAGCAATCTTCATGTTTACAATTGTGCCACCTTCGCAGTGCACTTTAAAAACATTGATGTCATTTTGAACACAGCCTCATGATGAAAGCTACAGGTGACCTATTATTTAAAAGCGGAGTTAATGTACGTCTCTAAAGCTTGTGGAAACAACACAGCATATGATAATGTTTTAATTTATAGTGGGTGATTTATTAAGTATCTGTACTGGTATGGGCCTGCTGGATAGAACATTTCTGCAGTGATTTACAAGTGTCAAACTGTAAAAGTAGACTTTACAAAACAAAAATAAATAAATAAATAAATAAATAAATAAACAATATCCTACTCAACAATCATCATCATCATCATCATCATCATCATTATCATTATTGAAGTAGGATGTTTTCATTTCTAATGCATAATAAATATTACATTTCATTTTATAATAAATAGCCTCATTATTTATTTATTTGTTTCTATGATTGTATGTTTTAGAATAGGACATGTCGTTCTCAGTTAATCAGTAAAGGGAACACAGCCCCTATATGTGCTGTTTACATATATTTCAGTGTAATATGGAGAGCGAGTGCAGGATTTTACCTAAACTAGTATTGGATTATTTTAAATGTGTGTGCGTGTAAAACAGTATAATCTGCACAAATAAATGACGAGGCTCTTCTCTACAGAAGTAGTTCCTCCACTCCGTTTAGAGCGTCATTATTGGCGTTTTGCATTATAACTAACGTGGTTCAAGCGATGGATTTGCCACAGAGAAGCTACGGGTTTTGAAAAACACTCGTCACTACATCATTCTTTTCCAAAGATCCTGCTATGATAGTTCAGATATGAGTTACGTCGCTGTTTGGAATGTGCACCTCTGAGTGGTTGCTAGGCAGTTGCTAACATAAATTACCATAGTTCTAGTAGCTTATTGTTAGCATGTTTTAGCATAAATTAGCATGTTGTTAGCATGGTTCTAGTATGAATTAGCATGTCACTAGTATGTTTCTAGTTTAAACTAGCATGTTGTTAGCATGATTATAGTATGAATTGTCATGTTGCTTGTATGATTATAGTATTAATTAGCATGTTGCTAGTATGGATTGGTGTGTTGTTAGTATGTCCAGTGTAAAGTCAAGGACAGTTTTTTACAATGGAAGTCTATGGGACAGTTGCTAAGGTGCCGTAATTGGTCGCTAGGGTGTAGCTAGTAAGTTGAAAGGTCATCAGTGATTGGGACATTGGTAGTCTGAGGTAAATGAGCCCAACATTAAGTCTGTTTGACAGTCTGGTGCAGAGTTATGAGGTCATGAAGTTTGGTCCAATGTTAAGTCAATGGCACAGAATCAACATTGGAGATGACATAAGCAGCAGTATTCTGGTCAACTCTACACTACCTTTGCTTTACTTGGTCAGCAGGGCTGGATCTACTCATTTGTTTGTTATAATATATTTACACTTCAGTCTATGACGAATGTGTTGATGAGTTCAACAAACCTGGACTGATATTAAAGCACACATGAAGAAAGCTGAGCATTCACAGTGATGAGGGAACATGTCCACAGTCGAGCGGCTGGTGTCGTGTTTCTCACAGCAAACACAGCAGAGTCCTCTGAACACGGGGAGAAGACAGGCCAGTGAACAGTGAACATCTTTGTAATAGTAAAGCCTTCACTAGTTACTTGAAAAGCTGGTGTGATGATTACACGTCTCCATCTCTGTGATGCGCTACCGCTGGTGAAGCTGGTTAGACACACTAATGGCTGAAGCTGAAGCTGCCGAGTGAAGGAAGCGTTTGCTGGATTCTGTGTCAGTGTTTAAAGCTGATCTCAACACCGTGTGCTGCTCCAGACGCGTTCCAGCCGTCACGAGTGTGTGTGTGTGTGTGTGTGTGTGTGTGTGTGTGTGTGTTTCTATGTGTCTTCATGCCTCTGTCTCTGTGTGAGTGGGTCGGGTTTCTCCTGACAGATGGAGGACACCCTACACTTCTGAGTGAAAATCTAATTTAAGTGCTAAACAATGCGTTATCCAGACTCCAGCGCCACCTGCAGTCAGGCCAGGGCGTTCTCAGGCCAGCATTCACACTTCATGAACACACACTGCACACAGAGAAGTGTGTTCACCATCAGACTCAGCTCTTCTGGTCCAGGCTGATCATTGAAATCTGTGTGCGTGTGTGTGTGCATGTGTGTGTGTGTGTGCGTGTGTGTGTGTGTGCGTGTGTGTGTGTGTGTGTGTGTGTGTGTGAGTGCGTGTGCGTGTGTGCTTGTGCGTGTGTGTGTGTGTGCGTGTGGCTGCAGCAGGGTCAGTGCATGGTCTCTGGCTGTTTCCCGCAGCGCAGCCGTGTGTTGGAGACGAGGATCAGGAGTGGGCTGACGGCAGTGTACAGTGAGGTGAAGAAGAGCCGGAGGTCAGTGATCAGCGCGGAGCTCAGCGTATGTGAAACAGTGAGCGTGTACACCCACAGCCCATTGTCCAACCCAAAGACCAGCAGGTATAGCGAGACCAGTGTGACCACCGTGACCGCAGCCCTCCGCTCTGCTGCCCCCCCTGCCGTACCCCGCAGACCCTGCACTCGCCGCCGCTGCCGGACCAGGTACACCAACAGCACCAGGCTGCCTGCCGCCATCAGCACCATCGGCACCACATCCCTGGCCACCTGCGCCGCCCCGTTAGCATCCCGCGCCAGCCTGGAGGGAAAGCTGAGGAAGCAGAATTCCACGTTGATGGCGTTCAGCAGGAGCCGGGAGTCATTGCGGGCCCCGATGGAGTACAGCAGTGAAGCCACACTCATGGAGGTGTTGATCAGCCACAGTGCCAGGAAGATGGCGGGCAGAGAGCGGGCCAGTAGGGCACGGGCAGCGGCACGGCGGGACCCTGGAGGAGCCACACTCAGGCACTGCAGGGCGGTCAGCAGGAAGGTCAGCCAGATGGACAGAGACCTGGCGGTGCGGTGGAGGAAGATGACCGCCCGGCAGCCGGCGTCGTCAAACACATTGTGGATCCGGAAGGTGGCCAGCACCTCCAGCAGGCAGCGCACCGACACCACCACAAGGTTGGCAGAGCACAGGTGCAGCACGATGGCATCAGCAGGCGAGAGGCGGCCCTCGCGGCGCACCAGCAAGATGAAGCCGCAGATGACAGCGGTGTTACCGGGAACCCCGACCAGCACCAGGGACAGAAACAGCAGTCCGCGAATCACAGCCTCCGCAATCATCTCTGAACCCTCTGCCTCCTCCAGCCTGAGTTTATAGCCTGCCAGGGCCACGGAGACACCACGTTTGGGACGGTCCACTGACTCCAGACCTGAGCGCAATTACCTGAATGATGTGCAGATGACTGATGCTGTCAGAGTCGCTCTCGTCAGGGCAGCAGTGGATCAGATCTGCACCTCACTGGTCTGAACTCACAGAACTGGAGCAGTACTGATTTAACAGCCTGACCTGCTGGAGTGTCCACTACTGGAAAATGACTGTCTTTATTCTCTTCATTTCATATGTTAAGCTGGTTAGACACAGTCTACTACTGTAGGAATAAAGATGCTATCACATGGCGCACACTGCATTTCCACTGTAGAGGTGTGTGTGTGTGTGTGTGTGTGTGTGTGTGTGTGTGTGTGTGTGTGTGTGTGTGTGTGTCATCATGCACTTTCATCTGCATAGTGTAACACATAAAACTGACATGCCTTCTCTGTATGGACGATCCTATAATAACATGTGTGATACAGTGTGGATGAGTATAATGCAGCTTGTCTCTGTGAGCACTGGACTCCTGCCTCCTCTCTGCTCTTCTTTCACTCTCGTTTGTGTTTTGTTCATCATTCTGGCTAAAGCCTCTGCTGAATAAATAAAGCGGCAGAGTTCTTCTGTGTGGAGGGAGATGTTCTGAGCTGTGGACAGCGGTCAGTTCCCTACAGACTGAAGCACAAACAGAAGAAGCTCATTACTGGAGAAAACAGACGAGCCCAGACCTGCCTCCACACATCCCAGACTGGCTCATTACGGAGAATTCATTACTGCTCTCTAATTACCTCACACACACACACACACACACGGGACATGTTCACAACCATAGCGTTTCAGAGTGGAAACAGATTAACCCCCATTAAGCACTTGTGGGAATTAAACATTAACACTGATGAGAAACAAACAAACCTGAACAGAAACCAGAAGACGGACACGACAAGACTCAGTGTTTTCATCATCAGTGCGGGACACCATGCTCCTCTTCAGTCACTTGCTTTTCCAGCACAAATATCTGAGCGTGCTGAAATCAAAGCACAAGTACTGGAGAAGCAGAACGAACATCAGTGCTGAATGCAGACCGCTGGGCAGAGTGAACATCTCTTCAGTGTTCTGACATCCAGTCCTGACTTTCCCGATCCCCTTTCCCTCGCTCTCCAACCTGACTTACTCTCATCATGCCTTGTGCGTCAAAATAAAAGCAAAAACAGCAATAAATGAATCTTTCAGTAACTATAGATATTGACTGACAAACTGACTAAAGTTAGGTTTTAGAGTTACAGTCTTTACTGACCTCCCTGACCTGATCCTACCACAACATCTCAGTCTTTCAGCTACTCCAGCCCCTCGCCTGCTCCTGCACTCAGACACTGTTTTCTTGAACATGTAAACTGCATGCAAGTAAAGCTTCACCTGTCATTCTCTCCGAAACTCCACCGTTACAGCAATAGTACAAATTATTAGTCAAAGCAGGTGAGATCAGAATCCTGATGACTCCACAACTACTGTAGCACGATGTCCACAGTCCCTCTCTACCCTGCAGACCCTTCCGAATATTCTCCGCAGTGAGGGAGATCAACTGTTACTGCCAGTTTTTTTCTAAATTTGCAATAAACCGCAGCATAGTTCAGTATTGTCCCTCATTCTTTAGCACGTTCAAGAGCAGGTGGACAGTGTACAATCCCTTCTGCAGCGCTCCTGCTGCTAGTGCTTGTTAGCGCAGCGTGTCGTGGGTGTCATGTGTGTGATCTGCATGAGGAATGCCGTCAGTGGTGTGGTGAAACCCTTATGTTGAGGTGTTTATGAGCTGTAGTGTTGCTCTTGGGGAGTTTTGCAGGTGAGCTGAGCTGTTCAGAGCTATGCTGGTAATAAACTCTGTGTGAACAGCGAGGAAGACGTGGCTTCAGCTCTGCACAGTGCTGGTCTAGAGTTGAGAAACCTATAGGCGTGAGCTGTGTAGATGAGCTGGGGGTGTTTCTATGGTTGTGTGTGTGTGAGTTCCTCCAGCACTGACAGGAGCAGCTCTGGTCTTCTGCAGTAATTAGGCTGCAGCTCAGGTGGACACCTCTGTCTCCTCGGGGAGCTTTCTGTGGGTTTTCAGGTTCGTGGCGGCTCCCACGGGGCAGTAGAGGCTTTATATTCCAGCGGTGTGGGAGATGGACTTCAGAAAGCCTTGAAGACTCTTCAGAAAGTTTGCACTGTTGTGTCGTCTGTACTGTCGTGTGGTCTGGACCTCTATGGACCTGTGTGTCACCATCAAAGGCGTCTCCTTCCTGCTGCAGGCTGGTCTGGGGATACTGGCCAACGCACTGGTTCTGCTGGCGTATGCCCACATCCGTCTGGCGGAGGCGCGACTGCAGCCTGTGGATGCCATCCTGTGCCACCTGGCGCTGGTGGACCTGCTGCTGCTGCTGACTCGCGGTGTCCCGCAGACTATGACTGTGTTTGGCATGAGGAACCTGCTGGACGACACGGGCTGTAAGGTGGTGATCTACACGTACCGTATCGCCCGAGCGCTGTCCGTCTGCATCACCTGCATGCTGAGCGTGTTCCAGGCAGTGACGGTGGCGCCCGCGGCAGGACCGCTGCTATCCGGGGTGAAGGCCCGGCTCCCACAGCTGCTCGCGCCTACATTTGCAGCACTGTGGTTCATCAATATGGCCGTCTGCATAGCTGCCCCATTCTTCTCAGTGGCCCCTCGCAACGGCACCGTCCCACCATTCACGCTCAACCTGGGCTTCTGCCATGTGGACTTCCATGATAACCTGTCGTACGTGCTGAACGGGGTGGCCGTGTCGGTGCGGGACTTTGCCTTTGTGGGGGCGATGCTGGCCTCCAGCGGCTTCATCCTGCTGCTGCTCCACCGGCATCGCAGGCAGGTGCGGGCTGTCCGCCGTTCTCAGGGGTCCACCATGGAGACACGGGCCGCCAGGACGGTGCTGATGCTGGTAATTCTGTACTCCGTGTTTTTCGGCATCGATAACGTGATCTGGATCTACATGCTGACAGTGGCTCAGGTGCCGCCGGTGGTGGCCGACATGAGGGTGTTTTTCTCCTCGTGCTACGCCTCTCTCAGCCCGTTCCTCATCATCTCCTCCAACAGGAAGCTGAAAGCGAGGATGGTGTGCGCGACCTCAGAGCAGGAGCGGCAAGCGGAGGACGGCAAGAACTCCAGCGGCAAGAACTGAGCGCAGAGCTGATGTTATTTGTGTAGTGATGCAGATGTGGACGGCACTGCTATAGTTGTGTCTGTGTGTGAATGTGTTTCATAAAGGCTGTTAATAAACGCACTGATGGACTCTTGTTTTGACGCGTCTATTGAGGACTCTTATTTTGACGGGTAGTTATTTGGTCGCCATCTTAGCCGGTTGTGTCTGGCTTCAGGCGCGCGCACCCCGACCCGACCCGGAAAACCGGAGCCCAGTGTAGCAGACGGTGAGATCCAGTTTAGCTCTGCATTCCCGCGTGATTGAGCTGTTAAACTGATGAAAGAGTGCCGGTTACTCCTGTAAAATTCGTTACACGGTCAGTCGGGCTCGTCGCGTTTGGCGGATTACTGTCTTCACTGAAGAGAGTCGCTCACTTCCGCTTGTGTCATTAGCCTGTTAGCTTCGGCTATAATAATAATAATTAGGATGATTATAAGGATGATAATAATGATAATGGCACTAAACTCCGCTGTTCAGAGCAGCAGATGCTGATGAGATCGCGGTGGTGTTGGTGTAGTTCACCCTCTGCTGCTGTAAACAGGAGAATCTGATATAAACACTCTCACTAGCACAGCACACGCTCATTCTGGACCATCATCATGATTAATACACTATAGTCAGGCTTTTTAATTGTGTGCATTATTGATGATGATGTTGAAGGTGATATTTTAGGTCATGAAGATGAATTCTGTTTAATTATTGAAGCTTTTCTGTGTCCAGTATTTCCATTTATTCGTCATCTGGAAGGTTCTTTATAGTATAATGTCATAAATTCATGTTAATTGTTGAAGACATGTTCCCTGTTTGATTCCAAGAAGCTCTGATAACATTTATCCCAAATTACAGATAATACACATCGTCACTCTGTGCCATCTCACATTAGTCAGGTTAACACACGCGTGTTCATGTGAGTAGAGTTTCCAGCAGCACACTCTGATGTCTGCGCTCTTCTGCAGTTCAGTCGCTGCTATTGAAAATGACCAAGACATGAGCAGGTCTGAGGTCATTTCCTGCTGTAAACGTCAACATTTCATTGTAAATAAGGCAGAAATGTCATCAGTAGTTCTCAGAATAAACACTCAGACACTGTTTAGACAGCGCAATATTCATGGTTAGACTTCTGTTTTTTTTATCTCATCTAATGAAATCTTTTGATCTTTTTATATTGTAATTTTCTGGTAAAAAGCTATTTATGACAGTGTGTTTATTAGAAGTAAATGTCACATGTTAATGTTTTTTTTTACTGAAAACTTGCGCACACACTCAGGAATAAAGGTGCGTGAGCTGTCCCTGCGCTGGTTCCTTTTCAAAAGATACACGTCTGTACTGAAAAGGTCCATATTAATACCTCAGGGGTACATATGAGCACCTACAATCTACAAAAGTGTTCCTCCTAAATTTTTATTTACTAGTCTATACTTCTGAGGTACCAAGATGGACCCTTTAAGTACAAACATGAACCTTTTGAAAAGGAACCAGCCTATTTTATTTCTGAGAGTGTCATATATGCAGAAAATAACTGCAGGTGGAGGCTTACTGTTTTCCTCTGGTATATTCACACACACACACACACACACACACTGTAATCAGACTGTGTCTTCACCTGGACAGTGTTGGCGCAGTAATGGCCGCCATCCGCAAGAAGCTGGTGATCGTGGGGGACGGTGCGTGCGGGAAGACGTGTCTGCTCATCGTCTTCAGTAAGGATCAGTTCCCGGAGGTGTACGTGCCCACCGTCTTCGAGAACTACGTGGCCGACATCGAAGTAGACAGCAAACAGGTGCGTGTGCAAACCAGCTGCGCAAGACAGCTTATAGTAGTGTGCGTGTGTGTGTGTGTGTGTCTCTCTCTCAGAGCTGTGTGTGTGTGTGTCAGTAACAGATGATCAGCTCTCTGTCAGCAGCATGTTCCTCAGGAAACACACATTAGCCAGGAGACATGACCACATGCCGCTGTGCTCATCACGCTCTCCTCATACAGCCGTATATGTGGCCATTACACACCCATAATGCACAGCGATGAAGCCTGGGTCATCAGTACGTTGGGTCGTTTTGCTTTCTCGCTATAATTGAGGTGAGACTAACTGATGGATTTGGTGCAGGATTCACAGATGCTAAACGCTAACGCTAAGACTGTGTTCACACACGACCGACAGTCAGCCAGAGGCAGATTACACTGTAGTGAGCAGGAGCACCGGCCCGATCAGACCACTGAACAAACATCCTGTCTACTGTCCTGAACATCTCACACACTGACCCGGCGCATCAGGCAGTGCTTATTGTTCAGCCCTGTGTGTGTGTGTGTGCAGGCCCGGATTGGCTAATCAGCAGCACCGGGAGAATTCCCGGTGGGCCGGTCCGTTTTTTGGCCGCGAGGGCCGGTGTCCCTAGCTCCAGAATCTGTTGCTCTCAGCAGTTACACTTTTTAAATGAATTTATTTACTTACTTGACCGCAGTCTTCTCCATTATTTTACCGCAGCTCTGCTCTTCTTATATGTAGCCAGCCTGCAGGTTAATGATGATGCAACTCAGATGAGTCACTTCTCAATGTACAGCTGTTGTGGTCCAGTGGTCAGCAGGTTAGATTACGACGCTGCCGACCCGGGTTTGATCCTCGTCTGAGTATGCTATTATTATTATTATTTACATTTTTATTGTTAAGACATGTAATACTGTAAGGGTTGTTGAACATTTAAAGCTCTAAAGCAGCTGTTTTCCCAAAATAAGACGTGATTAGACGTAATTAGAAACTGAATTGGAAATGACCTTATTTTAATATAGTCAGTCATGAACTGAGGTGGGCCGGTCTGAGGCTTGAAACTCCAGCGCTGAAAAAGAGTCCCACTCCGGCCGTGTGTGTGTGTGTGTGTGTGAGGCCATCAGTAGTGTGTTTGAGCATATGTGTGTGTGTGTGTGTGTGTGAGGCCATCAGTAGTGTGTTTGAGCATGTGTGTGTGTGTGTGTGTGTGTGAGTGAGGCCATCAGTAGTGTGTTTGAGCATGTGTGTGTGTGTGTGTGTGTGTGTGTGTGTGTGTGAGCCCATTAGTAGTGTGTTTGAGCATGTGTGTGTTTGTGTGTGTGTGTGTGTGTGTGTGTGTGTGTGTGTGTGTGTGTGTGTGTGTGTGAGCCCATTAGTAGTGTGTTTGAGCGTGTGTGTGTGTGTGTGTGTGTGTGTGTGTGTGTGTGTGAGCCCATTAGTAGTGTGTTTGAGCATGTGTGTGTGTGTGTGTGTGTCCTGCAGGTGGAGCTGGCGCTCTGGGATACGGCAGGGCAGGAGGATTATGACCGGCTGCGGCCGCTCTCGTACCCGGACACGGACGTGATCCTGATGTGTTTCTCCATTGACAGTCCTGACAGTCTGGGTGAGTGCTGGACAGCAGGGCTTGCTGCTTACTGTTTTCAGGAGGAGCTTATGCGCTCTTAAGCAGAGCCGGCGCATTCATAGAGGTGACCTAGGCGGCTGCCTATAACGGCGTCTGCAACACCTCCCTCACCACCCGCGTCCTCAGTTATATCCGCGACCCATGAAATGAATAGTGGCCTGTATTTTAATATCTGCAGTGTGTGGTCAGCCCTCTGTCTTGCTTGGCTGTGAGCCGCACTGTACTTTATGATTATTATTGTTTAAATTAGTATATGCTTGAACTCTAAACACAAACGCAGCTCACTCGCTGTGAACAGCGGCGCCTCATCTCACAGTTCTCGTTATCATTGTAGCACAGAACATTATCAATACTCTCGACCCTCAGGGATTTACCACAGTAATGTGCTCGAGCGGGTATCTGCATCATTTAAACTGAACTCAGATCAGTCTGATCAAACGATCTTCAACTTGCTGTTCTGGAAGCAGTTTAAGCGTGGACGTTTAGTTGGGCTCACTGCAGTCAGGGTTTTGACTTTAATCCCGCTTTATTAAACCAGGATTATAACCTGACCCCAGAGCAGATCATCTGTGTTCAAATCATCAGCAGATCATGGCTGAATCAATACTTCATCAAAACATTATTCAGTTTACTATAATATGCATTGTACACATTATCTTTAACACACTGTGGAGACAGATAGCTGCAGTAGCTGGATTAAACACCTTTTCTCCACAGCACACACAATAATCTGACTTTTAGGAATAACTTGAATGATCAGTATTGATGTATTTGGATAATATATAGCACAGATTCCAGCCCACTGCCCACATGCCAACAGTGATAAAAGAAAGAGAGAGAGAGAGAGAGAGAGAGAGAGAGAGAGAGAGAGAGAGAGAGAGAGAGAGAGAGAGAGAGAGCTCACACTGTTTATCCAGGCATGCTCTCTCTCTGCGCTTATAAAGAAGAGCTGAACATGGGGATCCCTCAATCAGTGACGGTTTCCCTCTGCCCCAGAGTAACACCCTCCTCTCTGTCCAACACTAACGGCCTTCAGCAACACACTGATGTCTTATCCTTATTTCAGTGTACAGACTGCATGAGGTGAAGTACATAACCTAGTGGAGATGAGCTGTTGCTGAGAGCGTCAGCGTGTGCTGCAGTCACAACAGATCTCCAGCACAATACACCATAACCTAGTGTGAACACTACTGAGTGCTGTACACTACTGAGTGCTGAACACTACTGAGTGCTGAACACTACTGAGTGCTGAACACTACTGAGTGCTGTACACTACTGAGTGCTGTACACTACTGAGTGCTAAACACTACTGAGTGCTAAACACTACTGAGTGCTGTACACTACTGAGTGCTGTACACTACTGAGTGCTGTACACTACTGAGTGCTGAACATCTTCTTGTGTCTCCTGCAGAGAATATTCCAGAGAAATGGACTCCTGAGGTTAAACATTTCTGCCCAAATGTTCCCATAATCCTGGTGGGCAACAAGAAGGACCTGCGGAATGACGAGCACACGCGACGCGAGCTCTTCAAGATGAAGCAGGTGTGTGTGTGTGTGTGTGTGTGTCTGACATGTTCTCGTGTGTTGTATCATGCTGTAGTTGTGTTGTGTAGGTTAAAACACTGTAAATACTCTGCAAGACGTCTACAGTACCGGATGATGTGAGGAGGCCTCTGATTGGTGCTGTCTCAGCTCTTGGCCTGAGGTCAGAACAGGAAGCTGATTTATGTGTACGGAGGTGGTCTGAGATTGGAGTGTGTGTGGGAATTGTGCTTAAAGACAGTACCAGACAACTAGTGAGGGTAAATCCAGGAGCAAGTGAAGCCCTGCTGAGCACTGCTAAGAGCAGATATAGATTAGCCCGTCACACAGGGGTAGCGGCACATTACTGGAGCAACTGCATCATAACTTCAGAAAAGCGCTGTTCACACAGGCGAGGACGTTCTGAAAAGACCGTTCACACACCCATTCCAGAATAGCGCTAGATTCTGACATCATCATCATCCGGGGATGAGCTCCACACGCCTGCGCTGGTGTGGTACATGTGATGGGGATTTGGCTTGATGGGTTCACTTTTATTTTAGGCTGCTTTCACACCTGCCTTGTTTAGTTGGATTGAATCGCACTAGAGTTCGTTCCCCCTTTTAAATTAAATACGTGTGTTTTCTCTCCCGCCTGCAGGAGCCGGTGAAGCCGGAGGAGGGCCGGGACATGGCCAACCGCATCTGTGCCTTCGGCTACATGGAGTGCTCTGCCAAATCCAAGGACGGCGTGCGGGAGGTGTTCGAGATGGCCACCAGGGCGGCGCTGCAGGCGCGCAAGGGCAAGAAGAGCAGCAAATGCCTGCTGGTGTGACGGAGATCGACTTCCTGTCAGTGTTTACCGCTTGTGTTCGTCTCAGACTGTCTGCAAATCAAATATGCAAAGAGCCCATCAGGACCAGACTCTGCAGCACCCTGAGGCGCTCCTCTGTCCCGCACAGGACACCCGTTTACTATCATTGCGTATTAAAACCTTGATAAGACACTCGCGTGTGTGTGTGTGTGTGTGTGTGTCACGGCTGAACGCTCCGTCATTACAGTATCTCCGTCTGTGTGAGCTCCATGATTAATAAATTCCTCATGTGACAGTGGCGTCCCCCCGTCTGAGCGCTCAGACACACACAGAGACACGGCGAGCTGCAGGACGAGCTTTATTGAAGATTCTCACTCAACACAGTGTGTGCTGCAGCCAATCACGCGCCTCGCTCAGCTGACGTCTGTGTGTGGTGTAACAGTGGTGTGTGTGTGTGTGTGTTTGTATGTGTGTGTGTGTTTGTATGGGTGTGTGTGTGTGTGTCGCTGTCATACATGAGGTCAACCCTTTGTTTCTGCAGTAGGTCACACACACATGTACTTGCGTGTCACTGGAGTGTGCGCCTGTGTGTGTGTGTGTGTGTGTCGGGTCACTGCCTCTTCTTGGCGGGCGCTCTAGCGTGTGCCAGGGCTAGCGGCAGCACTAGCGCAGCAGCCGCTACACACAGGGCCAGCAGGGGGCGATAGTAGATCCAGCCGGCGGCGATGGTGAGCAGAGACAGAGAGACGGAGGAGCAGAGACAGAAGAGCTGAAGACCCACCGACAGAAGACCACCCAGCAGAGGCACACGCTCCACTGCACACACACACAGAGAAGGACATCAGAGATATGCTAACAACATACTGTGTGTGTGTGTGTGTGTGTGTGTGTGTGTGTGTGTGTGTGTGTTACCCAGTGTGTGTATGACGCGTGTGCTCAGGCTGATGGACAGGAACATGAGTGTGCAGCCGGCGAGCCGCAGTGCCCAGGTCTTCATGGAGTTCAGCTGATGTTCTTTAGCAAACAGCTCCTGCAGAAACACACACACACACACACACACACTGATCAGCGGCGGCTCGTGACCCCTTCATGAGCTCTCGTTGGCAGTCGGGGCGGGTGCACATCTTCTGTCTGCGCGGTCACTCTGGCATGGCTGTTATTGAGAGAGTCGCTGTGCTGGTGTGTTTATAAGGCTGCTGGACGGCGTCGGTTTGTTCAGCGCCGTGTCTGAGTCCACTAGATCTTTCAGAGGTGCAGCCGCTCTGAGCTCATCGACTCCTCTCAGTTTGATCTACTGATGTCGGTGTCAGCAGGAGGATTTTCCCCGGGACACCAGCTGGTTACCGATCACCAATGTGCGCTGAAGTTCCCATATTTCAACTCCAACACACAAAATGCTCAACTCACACCTCCTCATCCACACCTCCTCATCCACACCTCCTCATCCACACCAATCACATCATCCACACCTCCTCATCCACACCTCCTCATCCACACCAATCACATCATCCACACCTCCTCATCCACACCTCCTCATCCACACCAATCACATCATCCACACCTCCTCATCCACACCTCCTTATCCACACCTCCTCATCCACACCTCCTCATCCACACCTCCTCATCCACACCTCCTCATCCACACCGCCTCATCCACACCTCCTCATCCACACCTCCTTATCCACACCTCCTCATCCACACCTCCTCATCCACACCGCCTCATCCACACCTCCTCATCCACACCTCCTCATCCACACCGCCTCATCCACACCTCCTCATCCACACCTCCTCATCCACACCGCCTCATCCACACCTCCTCATCAACACCTCCTTATCCACACCTCCTCATCCACACCTCCTCATCCACACCGCCTCATCCACACCGCCTCATCAACACCGCCTCATCCACACCGCCTCATCCACACCGCCTCATCCACACCTCCTCATCAACACCTCATCAACACCTCCTCATCCACACCTCCTCATCAACACCTCCTCATCCACACCTCCTCATCCACACCTCCTCATCAACACCTCCTCATCAACACCTCCTCATCAACACCTCCTCATCCACACCGCCTCATCCACACGTCCTCATCCACACGTCCTCATCCACACCTCCTCATCCACACCAATCACATCATCCACACCGCCTCATCCACACCGCCTCATCCACACCGCCTCATCCACACCTCCTCATCCACATGTCCTCATCAACACCTCCTCATCCACACCGCCTCATCCACATGTCCTCATCAACACCTCCTCATCCACACCGCCTCATTCACACCGCCTCATCCACACCTCCTCATCCACACCTCCTCATCCACACCGCCTCATCCACACCTCCTCATCCACACGTCCTCATCCACACCTCCTCATCCACACCTCCTCATCAACACCTCCTCATCCACACCTCCTCATCCACACCTCCTCATCCACACGTCCTCATCCACACCTCCTCATCCACACCTCCTCATCCACACCTCCTCATCCACACCGCCTCATCCACACCTCCTCATCCACACGTCCTCATCCACACCTCCTCATCCACACCTCCTCATCAACACCTCCTCATCCACACCTCCTCATCAACACCTCCTCATCCACACCTCCTCATCAACACCTCCTCATCAACACCTCCTCATCCACACCGCCTCATCCACACCTCCTCATCCACACCTCCTCATCCACACCAATCACATCATCCACACCGCCTCATTCACACCGCCTCATCCACACCGCCTCATCCACACGTCCTCATCAACACCTCCTCATCCACATGTCCTCATCAACACCTCCTCATCCACACCGCCTCATCCACATGTCCTCATCCACACCTCCTCATCCACACCGCCTCATCCACACCTCCTCATCCACACCTCCTCATCCACACCGCCTCATCAACACCGCCTCATCCACACCTCCTCATCCACACCTCCTCATCCACACGTCCTCATCCACACCTCCTCATCCACACGTCCTCATCCACACGTCCTCATCCACACCTCCTCATCCACACCTCCTCATCCACACCTCCTCATCAACACCGCCTCATCCACACCTCCTCATCCACACGTCCTCATCCACACCTCCTCATCCACACCTCCTCATCCACACCTCCTCATCCACACCTCCTCATCCACACCTCCTCATCAACACCTCCTCATCCACACCGCCTCATCCACATGTCCTCATCCACACCGCCTCATCCACACCTCCTCATCCACACGTCCTCATCCACACCTCCTCATCCACACCTCCTCATCCACACCTCCTCATCAACACCGCCTCATCCACACCTCCTCATCCACACCTCCTCATCCACACCTCCTCATCCACACCTCCTCATCCACACCGCCTCATCCACACCTCCTCATCCACACCTCCTCATCCACACCGCCTCATCCGCGCCAATCACACCGCATCATTCGCACCTCTCCTATCGTTCGCACTGTGACATTCGCACCGCCTGATACACGCGCACCGCATCATTTGCACAAATCACGGCGTCCGCTCGTCTCAGTGGGATGCATCG
>NC_141042.1:177500-197500 GCF_052040795.2 Danio rerio
AGGCCACAGGTGGAGTTACAGATGGAGAGAAACATGGAGATAGAGATGAGAGAGACTCACTGCTTCGGTCATTCTGGCGGCTCTGGAAGCGGAATTAACACATCCACTAACGCTAACTCCACTTCCGCTTCTTTACGCGATCAGAGTCGCGCTAATCAAACTTATGACGAGACGGAAATAAAGAAACCCGCGCTAATCACACTGTTGATGACAGGAAGATTAATAACCTCGAGCTAATCAAACTTATGACGAGAAACTCGCAAAACTTGCCCGCGCTGAGGAAGTATTGGCACGGGGCTGCTGGGAGATGTAGTCATTGTTGCGAAGAGCATGCTGGGAAGTGTTGTGTTCTGTCAAACCACACGCATAAAGCAGTGTTGAATGTGGAGTTCACTACTGTTGCGTGATTACTCGTCCTCAAGGGCGTTCATGAGCTTCTTTCTTCTGTCCAACACAAAGGAAGATATTCTGCAGAAAATCCAGTGAAAATAGAGTAGAGTGTTATAGATGTGAGAGTCAGTCAGTGTGTTAGTCTTTACGATATCTGGCTGCAAAACACAGACAACATCCACACCGAGCAGAGATAACCCTGATGCAGAGTCTGCAGTTCATCTCTTCCCCATCACAGTGTCAGTATATTGTGCACACTCATCAAATCACTGAGGAGATGTAGATGCCGAACACACACACACACACACACACACACACACAGCACTGACACCCAAGAGAAGAAACTTGAATTATGTTGGTCGTCGTGTGTGTGTGTGAGAGAGAGAGAGAGAGTGTGTGTGTGTGAGTGTGTGTAAGAGAGAGAGTGTTTGAGAGAGAGAGTGTGTGTGTGTGTAAGAGAGAGAGAGTGTGTGAGAGAGAAAGAGAGTGTGTGTGTGTGTGTGTGTAAGAGAGAGAGAGAAAGTGTGAGAGAGAGTGTGTGAGTGTGTGTAAGAGAGAGAGTGTTTGAGAGAGAGAGTGTGTGTGTGTGTAAGAGAGAGAGAGAGAGAGTGTGTGAGAGAGAAAGAGAGTGTGTGTGTGTGTGTGTGTGTGTGTGTGTGTAAGAGAGAGAGAGAAAGTGTGAGAGAGAGAGAGAGTGTGTGTGTGTAAGAGAGAGTGTGTGTGTGTGTGTGTGTGTGTGTGTGTGTAAGAGAGAGAGTGTGTGTGTGTGAGAGAGAGAGAGAGAGAGTGTGTGTGTGTGTGTGTGTGTAAAAGAGAGAGAGAGAGTGTGAGAGAGAGAGAGAGAGAGAAGGTGTATGTGTGTCAGTGACCCTCACATGACGAGAGGATTATGAGTTTAAGATAATAGAATAATTACACACACACAGGCAGAGGTGGAGAGTGTGTGTCAGCAGACGGACCGAGAGAAACACGATGCCGGAGTTTGATGTGATTGTTCTGGGAACCGGACTGAAGGTGAGAAACACATCAGATTCATCAATAACCTGTCTGATCAATATCATGTCTGATCAATATCATGTCTGATCAATATCATGTCTGATCAATAACCTGTCTGATCAATAACCTGTCTGATCAATAACATGTCTGATCAATATCATGTCTGATCAGTAACATGTCTGATCAATATCATGTCTGATCAATAACCTGTCTGATCAATAACCTGTCTGATCAATATCATGTCTGATCAATAACCTGTCTGATCAATATCATGTCTGATCAATATAACGTCTGATCAATATAATGTCTGATTAATAACCTGTCTGATCAATGACGTGTGCTGCCTGCAGGAGTGTGTTCTGTCGGGTCTGATGTCGGCCAATGGGAAGAAGGTTCTTCATCTAGACTCAAACCCGTACTATGGAGGAGAGAGCGCATCCATATCACCACTGGAGGAGGTCAGACACACACACACACACACACACACACACACACACACACACACACACACACACACTCTCACTCACACACACACTGACTGTTGTTGACTGGTGTGTGAGCAGCTCTACAGCAGGTTTCGTGTTCCTGCTCCTGATAAGCTGATGGGGCGCGGAAAGGACTGGAATGTGGACCTCATTCCCAAATTCCTCCTCGCCAACGGTGAGTGAGTGTGTGTGTGTGTGTGAAAGAGTGAGCGTGAGAGAGAGAGTGTGTGTGTGAGCATGTGCTTGTGTGTTGTTGATCGGAGACTGTCTTCAATCAGGTCAGCTGGTGAAGATGCTGCTGTACAGTGAGGTCACTCGTTATCTGGACTTTAAGGTGGTCGAGGGAAACTTTGTCTACAAGGGCGGGAAAATCCACAAAGTGCCGATCACTGAGGCGGAGACACAGGCCTCAGGTCAGTGTGTGCTGTAGTGCTCACTATGTAGTGCTTACTGTAGTGTTTACTCTGGAGTGTTCACTGTAGTGTTCACTTTGTAGTGTTTCTTTGTATTGCTCACTGTAGTGCTGACTGTATTGTTCTCTGTAGTGTGCACTCTGTAGTGTTCTGACTCTGTGTGCTCCTGCAGATCTGATGGGGATGTTCGACAAGCGCAGGTTCCGCAAGTTTCTAAGTTTTGTGCTGAACTTCGATGAGAGCGACCCGCGGACGCACCACGACATGGACCCGCGCAACACCAGCATGCGGGAGGTGTTCCGACACTTTGACTTAGGGGACGATGTAGTGGAGTTCACTGGACATGCCCTAGCGCTGCACGCTAATGACGAGTGAGAACACTTATATAACTATACAATATGTTGCTATGGTGTTTTAACACACACACACACACACACACACACCATACAGCGGTGTTGGACAGTAGCGCAGCATACAGCACTCATACAGCAGTGTTTCTGTACTCTACATATTCTGTGTGTGTGTAGGTATCTGGAGCAGCCGTGTCTCCTGACCATCAACCGGATCAAGCTGTACTCAGAGTCTCTGGCCCGCTACAGCCTCAGCCCGTACCTGTACCCGCTGTTTGGCCTCGGGGAGCTGCCGCAGGGGTTCGTCAGGTGAGCTCAGGTTCACACAGCACTCACTGAGGGTCAGACGGGGGTCAATGTGGGTCAGTCTGGGTCAGTGTTTTCACTGTGGGTCAGACATGAGTCAGTGTGTGTCATTGTGTGTTAGACGTGTGACAGTGTGGGTCAGACATGGGCCAGTGTGGGTAAATTTTAGGTCAGTATGGGTCAGTGTTTTCGGTGGGGTTCAAACCTGGGTCAGTGTGTGTCACTGTGGGTCAGTCTGTCAGATGGGGGTCAGTGTTGTTAGTGTGCATCAGATTGGGGTCAGTGTGGGTTAGATATGTGTCAGTGGGTCAGGCGTGGGTTGGTGTGTGTCAGTGTTGTCAGTGTGCATCAGACAGGGGTCAGTGTGGGTCAGTGTGTGTCAGATTGGGGTCAGTGTGGGTTAGGCATAGGTCAGTGTTTGTCAGTGTTGTCAGAGTCAGTGTCAGTGAGTGTGCATCAGACATGGGTCAGTGTGGGTCAGGCATGGGTCGGTGTGTGTCAGTGGGCATCAGATGTGGGTCAGTGTGTGTCAGTCCACATCAGACGTGGGTTGGCTGGTGTCAGTGTGTCAGACGGGGACCAGTGTCAGTCGGTGTGTGTCAGACTGGGGTCAGTGTGTTTCAGTGTGGGTCAGACTGGGTCAGTGTGGGTCAGTGTGTGTCAGTGTGGGTCAGACTGGGGTCAGTGTGGGTCAGACTGGGGTCAGTGTGGGTCAGATGTGGGGTCAGTGTGGGTCAGATGTGGGGTCAGTGTGTGTCAGTGTGGGTCAGACTGGGGTCAGTGTGGGTCAGATGTGGGGTCAGTGTGTGTCAGTGTGGGTCAGATGTGGGGTCAGAGTGGGTCAGATGTGGGGTCAGTGTGGGTCAGTGTGGGTCAGACTGGGTCAGTGTGTGTCAGTGTGGGTCAGATGTGGGGTCAGTGTGGGTCAGATGTGGAGTCAGTGTGTGTCAGTGTGGGTCAGACTGGGGTCAGTGTGGGTCAGATGTGGAGTCAGTGTGTGTCAGTGTGGGTCAGACTGGGGTCAGTGTGGGTCAGATGTGGAGTCAGTGTGTGTCAGTGTGGGTCAGACTGGGGTCAGTGTGGGTCAGATGTGGGGTCAGTGTGGGTCAGACTGGGGTCAGATGTGGGGTCAGTGTGTGTCAGTGTGGGTCAGATGTGGGGTCAGTGTGGGTCAGACTGGGGTCAGTGTGGGTCAGATGTGGGGTCAGTGTGTGTCAGTGTGGGTCAGACTGGGGTCAGTGTGGGTCAGATGTGGAGTCAGTGTGTGTCAGTGTGGGTCAGACTGGGGTCAGTGTGGGTCAGACTGGGGTCAGATGTGGGGTCAGTGTGGGTCAGATGTGGGGTCAGTGTGGGTCAGACTGGGTCAGTGTGGGTCAGTGTGTGTCAGTGTGGGTCAGATGTGGGGTCAGTGTGGGTCAGACTGGGGTCAGTGTGGGTCAGATGTGGGGTCAGTGTGGGTCAGACTGGGGTCAGTGTGGGTCAGATGTGGGGTCAGTGTGGGTCAGACTGGGGTCAGTGTGGGTCAGATGTGGGGTCAGTGTGGGTCAGACTGGGGTCAGTGTGGGTCAGATGTGGGGTCAGTGTGGGTCAGACTGGGGTCAGATGTGGGGTCAGTGTGTGTCAGTGTGGGTCAGATGTGGGGTCAGTGTGGGTCAGACTGGGTCAGTGTGGGTCAGTGTGTGTCAGTGTGGGTCAGATGTGGGGTCAGTGTGGGTCAGACTGGGGTCAGATGTGGGGTCAGTGTGTGTCAGTGTGGGTCAGACTGGGTCAGTGTGGGTCAGTGTGTGTCAGTGTGGGTCAGGTGTGGGGTCAGTGTGGGTCAGACTGGGTCAGTGTGGGTCAGTGTGTGTCAGTGTGGGTCAGATGTGGGGTCAGTGTGGGTCAGATGTGGGGTCAGTGTGGGTCAGACTAGGTCAGTGTGGGTCAGACTGGGGTCAGTGTGGGTCAGATGTGGGGTCAGTGTTTGCAAGTGTGTCAGATGTGGGCCAGTGTTCGTCAGTGTGCATCAGGCAGGGGTCAGTGTGGGTTATTGTGGGTCAGTGTGTGATGTAAAAGGTGTGTGTGTGTCCGCAGGCTCAGTGCTGTCTACGGGAACAGCTTCCTGCTGAACAGACGGGTGGAGGAGGTGGTGCTGGAGGGCGGGCGGGTGGCGGCAGTGCGGTCGGAGGGAGAGGTGAGCAGAAACACTCTCTACAGTTCCTCTGTTTTTCTACAGCGCTTCTACAGTGTAGACTGAGTCACAGCAGCTGAACACAGATAAGGTCTAGTAAACCGGCTGAAACTGCTTCAGTCCAGAGTTCAGTTCAGATCAGTAAGCGTCACTGCTGGAAGCCCAAACACTGAAGAGCAAATCCAGCGATGCAGACACACTAACCAAGCAGACCAGCAGCGAGGAATCTGCTCAGGATACAGGCGGGTCCAGGACTATGGAGACCGGAGGAGGAGAAACCGACTACCATAAGCGGAGATGCCGTTCACGTCACGCTGTCTTGTTGGGAAGTGTGTTTCTAGGAATAATCTATTAATCCAGGATGAGATGAGCGTAGTGAGCATGAGGGGCTTCAATACTCCAGCAGCTCCTCAAGTACTGGAGCTCAGCTGTCCAGGGCTCTGCAGGGAGTCAGTGAGGTTTGAGCATGTATCCGATGTTCAATAGGGAGCTGAAGCAGTGCTGAGAGATAGGACACACAGGTAACATTAGTGTAGGCTAACGAGAGCTCATCACAGCATGGACAAGCTTTACCGCACTAGACACTGAACGCTCCTTCGTCAGCAGGTCACGAGCCGGTCTGACGCTCTGTGTACTCCTGCAGGTCTTCCGCTGTAAGCAGCTCATCTCTGACCCCAGTTACCTGCCGGAGCGGGTCAAGAAGGTGGGCCGGGTGGTGCGGGTGCTGTGCCTGCTCAACCACCCCATCAAAAACACCCATGAGGCCAACTCCTGCCAGATCATCATCCCGCAGGCGCAGCTCAACCGCAAGTCAGGTCAGATCTACACCTCAGACCGGCCCACTTTAGCAGACACCTGACTGCATTACTGTAATCAGACAAGCGTTTCTGCAGTGTAGGGGACGCTCGAGTGCTGTAACTGTGTGTGTGTGTGTGTGTGTGTGTGTGTGTGTGCGTGCAGATGTGTACGTGTGTCTGGTGTCCTACACTCATAATGTGGCGTCTGAAGGGAAGTACATCGCCTGCGTCAGCACTATGGTGGAGACAGGTAACCCAGAGAAGGAGGTGCAGGCGGGGCTGGCACTGCTGGAGCCCATCCTGGAGAAGTGAGTCCCACACCTGAGCAGTGCATTATGGGTACTGGCCAATCACTGACGCTCTCTCTGTCCGCAGGTTCGTGTCAGTCAGTAACCTGATGGTCCCCGCGGACGACGGCCGCAGGAGCCAGGTAACATCACCAGTGCTTAAGTCGTTAGCGCTCCTCTGTGTGTGTGTGTGTGTGTGTGTGTGTGTGTATGTGTGTGTGTGTATGTGTGTGTGTGTGTGTGTGTGTGTGTGTTGTGTGTGTGTGTGTGTGTGTGTGTGTGTGTGTGTTGTGTGTGTGTGTGTGTATGTGTGTGTGTGTGTGTGTGTGTGTGTGTGTGTGTATGTGTGTGTGTGTATGTGTGTGTGTGTGTGTGTGTGTGTGTGTGTATGTGTGTGTGTGTGTGTGTGTGTGTGTGTGTGTATGTGTGTGTGTGTGTGTGTGTGTGTGTGTGTGGGCACTAATATATTCCTCCTCTTATTTGTCATTATCGTGTTTGCTGTGAACGGGCCTTAGCACTGATGTCACGTAGCATTGCTGGTATGTCTTCCTGCAGATCTTCATCTCGCGCTCCTACGACCCCTCCACACACTTCCAGACGGACACCGAGGACATCATGGACCTGTACCGCCGCATCACAGGGTCAGAGTTCAGCTGCCGGGACCCGCGGGATGCAGACGCGGACTCCGATGAGTGATGCTAACACCACACAACCTGCACAACCCAGATCAGATCAGTCAACACAGGGATGAGGGATGATCAGTTCTGGGTCAGGGGTCAGTGTTTCTGTGCACTGCTGACCCGGAGTTCTGCTTCAGTCCACACTGGCGGACACTCCCGGGTCATTAATCTCACTCGTCCCTCACTGAACACCGTCTTCATCCTCAGGATCTCTCATGTCTACAGTACCCGTGTTCACACCGCCGCCAGCACGGGCCCAAAATTAGCCGAAAGTCGTTCATCTCTTTCAGAACTGGTGTGATTTGGGCAGTTTGAGAATCAGCCAATCAGAGTGTAGGAAGCCAGCGCTTGAGAAGATTCCAGAGAACATCCATTATACTGACCCGACCACATCAGATCCCAAACACACAAGCGGAGGCTGGTTATCGCTGTGCTGGCTTCCCCTTTCTGTAATGTAGGATGTGCACAAAGTCTAGACCAAGACCAAGACGACTCCAGTGAGCAGCGTGTTGAGCTCAGGCTCTGTCCACACGATCAGGGCTGTTCTCAACACCGCACTCTTTTCTACGCGGTTCCACTGTTCGTCTTCAGTAAACGCAGTATCAGGAGACTGAAACCCAAACATTCTGAGATCTCAGAGTTACTGTAGGTCCGGTACAGCAGAGGCGGGTAACCAATTACATTTACTGGAGTAAAAGAGTTGGGTAGTGCTACTTTCAGAGTACATTCACAGACTCTTACTCCAGTAAATGATTGGAGAGGAACGCTTACTCTCACTCCTCTACCACCGGCGGCGTTCCTCCATTACTGTCAAACCATGATTAATGATTCATGACTTGTTTGGGGCGGCACGGTGGCGCAGTGGGTAGCTCAAACACCTCACAGCAAGAAGGTCTCTGGTTCGAGTCCCAGCCGAATCAGTTGGTGTTTCTGTGTGGAGTTTGCATGTTCTCCCCGTGTTGGTGTGGGTTTCCTCCGGGTGCTCCGGTTTCCCCCACAGTCCAAACACATGCGCTATAGGGGAACTGATCAACTACACTGGCACTAGTGTATGAGTGTGTGTGTGAATGTTTCCCAGTGATGGGTAGGCCCACAACGAATCTGCGCGCACAGAAATCTGCAGATTTTTCGCCCATCATTAATTCTGTTAATTTACTTGAGTAAATGTGTAAATCTAAATTCATTCAGTTTTTATTCAGTAATTTATGACTTTTTGTTTCATATGTTAAGGTTTTAGTTTTGATACTCCCAAAATAATTCAGCAGAAAACCGCAGATTTTTACCAAAATTCTCTGCAGAAATAGCAAAAAACATCCGCAGATTCCGTCTGGCCCTAGTGATGGGTTACACAAACATATGCTAGATAAGTAGGTGGTTCATTCCACTGTGGCGACCCCAGATTCATGAATCGACTGAGCCGAAGGAAAATGAATGAATGAATATATATTTGACCCCCAGCCCACCCCCCCATAGCGGTTCATACCATTGTGAATGCATAATCCGCCAGCAGATTCAGACGAGCTGTGTTTCCTCATTCAACAGGTGTTTCCACATCAGGCCTAAAGTCTATTTAGATGTGTAGTGTGAACAGTGACTATAGTAAGCAGAAAATAGTGCATCAGGAATACTCTGAACAGCCGCTCCCACAAACACGACAGCGTAAATAAAGTTTATCAATAAATTAGATTCACTGAAGCGGTTATTACACGATCCCTAACATTACCGAGAAAGTTGACCGCCCTGATCGTCAATGTGTATTTCGCACACTGGTTATCGCCCCCTGCTGGCTCGGCATGCTCCTAACATGCATCACAGCCCTGTTCATGTGGACAGAGGTGTTTTACATGGAGAGTGAAGAAACCTGTTTATAAAATACCCCGGTGTGTGTGTGTGTGTACAACCTCAGACTCGCACTAAAATGCGAACACTTCAGTTGGTTTATTTCTCTAGAAATCCTCAAACCGGTCAGGGCGAATGCTGCTCTCGCCGGCGGCGGCGTAAACACACTTCACACACACCTCTACCTGTTCAATAATTGATGAAGTGATACAGTCGTGTGTGTTTGCTACACAGCGTGATGGGTAAGCTGTACTAAAACTCTAGTCACACACACACACGCGCACACACACACACACAGAGCCTAGTGTTGAGATGGTGCACATGTACTGACGGCACTGATCAGCAGGTGGGCATGTGTGAGGATGTGTGAATGCTGGATAATAATACATGCTAACATTAATAAAAGCTCAGTGAGACGGCGCGGGGAGACCTGTCATCATTTATTGATCACACATCCTGTTCTACAGCACATCTGAACACACGTCTGTCTGCTGTGTGTGATGAGGAGCGTACAGACGGACACGGCATCATATAAACAGATCAGCAGCTCCAGTCAATCTGATCCTGTGTGTGTGTGTGTGTGTGTGTGTGTGTTCAGACATGAGCTCAGATTAACCCACTATCACAGAGGACAGAGAGACGGATTAACAGATTAGCGCACACACACACACAATCTGTTTATTCCCTCTACACACACACACACACACACACACACACACACAAGCATGAGGTGACTTCATCTCCCATGATGCTCTGCTTCACCTGCTGCCAGCCGGGGGCGGGATCAGAGCAGCCGCCGCCAGACGCTTCTCGCTGGACAGGAAGTTGAAAGTTGCACAGGCGTTGGGCTGCAAAGGAGCAGTGAGAGCGTTAGTGTGAGTGTGTTTATTTGTTTGTGTGTGTGTGTGTGTGTGTGTTCACCGTGTCTTGAACCTCCACAGCGATGCCTCTCTTCTTCAGCTCCTCCAGCACTTCTGCATGAAGTCGCTCTGTGCGGGCCCCGGTGCCCAACACCAGCACCTCTGAGGGGACACACACACACACACACACACACACAAACAGCATGCTAGCTGTTAGCTTTTGCAGCAGTGCACTACATTAGCACACTTCATTACGTCCAGACATAAACACTTGTGGAGAAAACGGTGCGAATCTGGAGAGACTCAGTCTGGCTCACCGATCTGCGGCTCCAGCAGGTAAAACAGAGACAGACTCTCCACCGAGATATCTGAGTGACTGCCCACCTGCACACACACACACACACACAGATACAGCACAGTCAGTGTTTACGGTGTTACAGTCAGTGTTTACAGTGTCACAGTCAGTGTTTACAGCGTTACAGTCAGTGTTTAGTGTTACAGTCAGTGTTTAGTGTTACAGTCAGTGTTTACGGTGTTACAGTCAGTTTTTAGTGTTACAGTCAGTGTTTACAGCGTTACAGTCAGTGTTTACAGTGTTACAGTCAGTGTTTACAGTGTTACAGTCAGTGTTTACGGTGTTACAGTCAGTGTTTAGTGTTACAGTCAGTGTTTACAGCGTTACAGTCAGTGTTTACAGTGTTACAGTCAGTGTTTACAGCGTTACAGTCAGTGTTTACAGTGTTACAGTCAGTGTTTACGGTGTTACAGTCAGTGTTTAGTGTTACAGTCAGTGTTTAGTGTTACAGTCAGTGTTTACGGTGTTACAGTCAGTGTTTAGTGTTACAGTCAGTGTTTACAGCGTTACAGTCAGTGTTTACAGTGTTACAGTCAGTGTTTACAGTGTTACAGTCAGTGTTTAGTGTTACAGTTAGTGTTTACAGTGTTACAGTCAGTGTTTACAGCGTTACAGTCAGTGTTTACAGTGTTACAGTCAGTGTTTACAGCGTTACAGTCAGTGTTTACGGTGTTACAGTCAGTGTTTAGTGTTACAGTCAGTGTTTACAGTGTTACAGTCAGTGTTTACAGCGTTACAGTCAGTGTTTACAGTGTTACAGTCAGTGTTTACAGTGTTACAGTCAGTGTTTACAGCGTTACAGTCAGTGTTTACGGTGTTACAGTCAGTGTTTAGTGTTACAGTCAGTGTTTACAGTGTTACAGTCAGTGTTTACAGCGTTACAGTCAGTGTTTACAGCGTTACAGTCAGTGTTTACAGTGTTACAGTCAGTGTTTACAGTGTTACAGTCAGTGTTTAGTGTTACAGTTAGTGTTTACAGTGTTACAGTCAGTGTTTACAGCGTTACAGTCAGTGTTTACAGTGTTACAGTCAGTGTTTACAGTGTTACAGTCAGTGTTTAGTGTTACAGTTAGTGTTTACAGTGTTACAGTCAGTGTTTACAGCGTTACAGTCAGTGTTTACAGTGTTACAGTCAGTGTTTACAGCGTTACAGTCAGTGTTTACGGTGTTACAGTCAGTGTTTAGTGTTACAGTCAGTGTTTACAGTGTTACAGTCAGTGTTTACAGCGTTACAGTCAGTGTTTACAGTGTTACAGTCAGTGTTTACAGTGTTACAGTCAGTGTTTACAGCGTTACAGTCAGTGTTTACGGTGTTACAGTCAGTGTTTAGTGTTACAGTCAGTGTTTACAGTGTTACAGTCAGTGTTTACAGCGTTACAGTCAGTGTTTACAGCGTTACAGTCAGTGTTTACAGTGTTACAGTCAGTGTTTACAGTGTTACAGTCAGTGTTTAGTGTTACAGTTAGTGTTTACAGTGTTACAGTCAGTGTTTACAGCGTTACAGTCAGTGTTTACAGTGTTACAGTCAGTGTTTAGTGTTACAGTCAGTGTTTATTGTTACAGTCAGTGTTTACGGCGTTACAGTCAGTGTTTACGGCGTTACAGTCAGTGTTTACGTCGTTACAGTCAGTGTTTACGGTGTTACAGTCAGTGTTTACAGTGTTACATTCAGTGTTTACGGTGTTACAGTCAGTGTTTACGGTGTTACAGTTAGTGTTTGCGGTGTTACAGTCAGTGTTTACAGTGTTACAGTCAGTGTTTACAGTGTTATAGTCAGTGTTTACAGCGTTACAGTCAGTGTTTACTGCGTTACAGTCAGTGTTTAGTGTTACAGTCAGTGTTTACAGTGTTACAGTCAGTGTTTACAGTGTTATAGTCAGTGTTTACAGCGTTACGGTCAGTGTTTACAGTTTTACAGTCAGTGTTTACAGTGTTACAGTCAGTGTTTACAGTGTTGTAGTCAGTGTTTACAGTGTTACAGTCAGTGTTTACGGTGTTACAGTCAGTGTTTAGTGTTACAGTCAGTGTTTACAGTGTTATAGTCAGTGTTTACAGCGTTACGGTCAGTGTTTACAGTTTTACAGTCAGTGTTTACAGTGTTACAGTCAGTGTTTACAGTGTTACAGTCAGTGTTTACAGTGTTATAGTCAGTGTTTACAGTGTTACAGTCAGTGTTTACGGTGTTACAGTCAGTGTTTAGTGTTACAGTCAGTGTTTAGTGTTACAGTCAGTGTTTACAGTGTTACAGTCAGTGATTACAGTGTTATAGTCTGTGTTTACAGTGTTACAGTCAGTGTTTAGTGTTACAGTCAGTGTTTACAGTGTTACAGTCAGTGTTTACGGTGTTACAGTCAGTGTTTACAGTGTTATAGTCAGTGTTTACTGCGTTACAGTCAGGGTTTAGTGTTACAGTCAGTGTTTACAGTGTTACAGTCAGTGTTTACAGTGTTATAGTCAGTGTTTACAGCGTTACGGTCAGTGTTTACAGTTTTACAGTCAGTGTTTACAGTGTTACAGTCAGTGTTTACGGTGTTACAGTCAGTGTTTAGTGTTACAGTCAGTGTTTACAGTGTTATAGTCAGTGTTTACAGCGTTACGGTCAGTGTTTACAGTTTTACAGTCAGTGTTTACAGTGTTACAGTCAGTGTTTACGGTGTTACAGTCAGTGTTTACAGTGTTACAGTCAGTGTTTACAGTGTTATAGTCAGTGTTTACAGCGTTACGGTCAGTGTTCACAGTTTTACAGTCAGTGTTTACAGTGTTACAGTCAGTGTTTACGGTGTTACAGTCAGTGTTTAGTGTTACAGTCAGTGTTTACAGTGTTACAGTCAGTGTTTACGGTGTTACAGTCAGTGTTTACAGTGTTATAGTCAGTGTTTACTGCGTTACAGTCAGGGTTTAGTGTTACAGTCAGTGTTTACAGTGTTACAGTCAGTGTTTACAGTGTTATAGTCAGTGTTTACAGTGTTATAGTCAGTGTTTACAGTGTTATAGTCAGTGTTTACAGTGTTACAGTCAGTGTTTACGGTGTTACAGTCAGTGTTTAGTGTTACAGTCAGTGTTTACAGTGTTACAGTCAGTGTTTACAGCGTTACGGTCAGTGTTTATGGTTTTACAGTCAGTGTTTACAGTGTTACAGTCAGTGTTTACAGTGTTACAGTCAGTGTTTAGTGTTACAGTCAGTGTTTACAGTGTTACAGTCAGTGTTTACAGTGTTACAGTCAGTGTTTACGGTGTTACAGTCAGTGTTTACAGTGTTATAGTCAGTGTTTACTGCGTTACAGTCAGGGTTTAGTGTTACAGTCAGTGTTTACAGTGTTACAGTCAGTGTTTACAGTGTTATAGTCAGTGTTTACAGCGTTACGGTCAGTGTTTACAGTTTTACAGTCAGTGTTTACAGTGTTACAGTCAGTGTTTACAGTGTTATAGTCAGTGTTTACAGTGTTACAGTCAGTGTTTACAGTGTTACAGTCAGTGTTTACAGTGTTACAGTCAGTGTTTACAGTGTTACAGTCAGTGTTTACAGTGTTACAGTCAGTGTTTACAGTGTTACAGTCAGTGTTTACAGTGTTATAGTCAGTGTTTACAGTGTTATAGTCAGTGTTTACAGTGTTATAGTCAGTGTTTACAGTGTTACAGTCAGTGTTTACGGTGTTACAGTCAGTGTTTAGTGTTACAGTCAGTGTTTACAGTGTTACAGTCAGTGTTTACAGCGTTACGGTCAGTGTTTATGGTTTTACAGTCAGTGTTTACAGTGTTACAGTCAGTGTTTACAGTGTTACAGTCAGTGTTTAGTGTTACAGTCAGTGTTTACAGTGTTACAGTCAGTGTTTACAGTGTTACAGTCAGTGTTTACGGTGTTACAGTCAGTGTTTACAGTGTTATAGTCAGTGTTTACTGCGTTACAGTCAGGGTTTAGTGTTACAGTCAGTGTTTACAGTGTTACAGTCAGTGTTTACAGTGTTATAGTCAGTGTTTACAGCGTTACGGTCAGTGTTTACAGTTTTACAGTCAGTGTTTACAGTGTTACAGTCAGTGTTTACAGTGTTATAGTCAGTGTTTACAGTGTTACAGTCAGTGTTTACAGTGTTACAGTCAGTGTTTACAGTGTTACAGTCAGTGTTTACAGTGTTACAGTCAGTGTTTACAGTGTTACAGTCAGTGTTTACAGTGTTATAGTCAGTGTTTACAGTGTTACAGTCAGTGTTTACAGTGTTACAGTCAGTGTTTACAGTGTTACAGTCAGTGTTTACAGTGTTATAGTCAGTGTTTACAGTGTTACAGTCAGTGTTTACAGTGTTACAGTCAGTGTTTAGTGTTACAGTCAGTGTTTACAGTGTTACAGTCAGTGTTTACAGTGTTATAGTCAGTGTTTACAGTGTTACAGTCAGTGTTTACAGTGTTACAGTCAGTGTTTACAGTGTTATAGTCAGTGTTTACAGTGTTACAGTCAGTGTTTACGGCGTTACAGTCAGTGTTCAGAGGGTGTGTGTATGTGTGTGTGTCTACGCTCACGTTCCACTGCAGGATGGCGGGCGGCAGGACAGCACACGGCCCAAACACTGTGTTTCCGTTGATGTTGAATCCTCGAGGGCTGTAGCTGTAGATGACGGTTCCGGCTGAAGCTTCCTTCTGCATGATGGACACGGAGGTCTTCCGGTACTGCTCGTCATCAAAAGGGCCGAGTCTGTGTCCGCGCACCACACACACTCTACATTAACACACACACACGGATATTGATCCTCTTAGGTAAAGGCTCTGATTTTATTTTACAAATGTATGAGCTGTGATGTATTGTGCACTGCAGACACACACTATTACACCAGTGAACTGTCTGACTACACCTCACACATGCCCACATTCAGACACAATAACTCCATTAGAGGAGTGTGTTACTGTCTGTGGTCACGTGACAAGCCTCACTAAAAAGTGCAGTACACACACACACACACACATACACTCAGTCTCTTTCATATTCACACACACATTCTCAATCGCTCTCTTTCTCTCTCTCTCACACACACACACACACACACACACTCTCTATCCTCTCTCCTCCTCCAGGTGTGTTACCGGCTCTGTGGGCTGCAGGTGAGCCGCAGTCTGATCGCTGTCCGCTGGCACAGATGCCGTACCGCCGCCATGCTGATCAGCGCACACGGACGGGTTAGTGCGACGAACCCCCGGTTTCCACTTCCGCCGCACTCACTGTCAGACAAATAACCTTATAATATTGTCACTCATATATTTATTGTGCCTCAGTGTTTGATCACGGCTACAGATCTCCCTCTCTCTCTCTCTCTCTCTCTCTCTCTCTCTCTCACACACACACACACACCGTCTGTTAATACACGCGCACACAGCACTGTCCCTCGGGTGTGTGTGTTTGAGCTTCGGCAGGTCACGTGACTCTGGTGAATCAGCTGTTTCCGGTGGCTCTGCGCTCCTGCGCTGTTTACGGGCCGCCGCTGCGCTGTTCGGTCGGTCTGCTCGGTGTGACGGTAGCCGGTCCTGTGAGCTCCGCGTCGGTGATGTACCGCTCTCTGTTCTCCTTCAGCTCTGCGGAGCAGAACGCGCTGCATTTCCCCGCCGGAGAAGCGTTCCTGATCCTGGAGCGCAGCAGCGCGCACTGGTGGCTGGCGACCCGCTGCAGCTCCGGGGAGACCGGATACATCCCGGCGGCCTACCTGCAGAAGATCCCGGTCAGAACACACACACATAACACTGATAATGCACACACACACAACACTCATAACACTAATAAAACACACTTATTTACTCACACAACACTGTTATATACATACACACACACACACACACACATACACACACACTCATACACACACACATACTCATATACACACACACACACACACACATAACACAGATTATAAACACACACACTCACTCATATATATACACACACACACACACACATAACACTAATAATACACACTCATATACACACACACACACACTCACTCATATATACACACACACACACACACACACACACACATAACACTAATAATACACACTCATATACACACACACACACACTCACTCATATATACACACACACACACACACACACACATAACACTAATAATACACACTCATATACACACACACACACACACACACACACACTCACTCATATACACACACACACAACACTAATAATACACACTCATATACACACACACACACACACACACATATACTCATGTAACACTGGCAGGTGAGCTTCAGCAGCTGCTCATCTCCTGTGCTCTACCAGCAGCAGTTTCAGTGTCACTCTCTCTCCCCTGTGTATGAGCACACACACACACACACACACAAACACACACCGCTGCATACAGTGACCCCTGATCTCTGCTGTCGTCTGCTCTTGTCTGTCTGCAGGCCCCGGAGCAGGACGAGGTGCTGCAGTCTATTGATCGCGCTATTGAAGCCATCCACAACGTAGCGATGACCAACGGAGGAAAATACAACCTGGAGCAGCGAGACGTGCTGCAGTGAGTGTGTCAGTCATGCTGAATCATGCTGGTCCTGCTGTGCCGAGGTGCGCTACACCTGCTGTGTGTGTGTGTGTGCTCTACAGGAAGCTGATCCACCACAGGAAGGAGACGCTGTCCCGCAGAAGCCCCACCCCCTCCGGCGTCAAGTCTAAGATCCCGTCATCCTCCAGTGAGGCGTCGCTGAGCCAGACCCCCCCGCCCAATGGTCTGAACCGCACCCCCCCTCCCAACGGTCTGAGCCGCGCCCACAGCTGCCAGGGCAGCAAGCCGATGTCAGAGCGCACCGCCAGTGTTCCCGGACTCTACCAGGTATACACAGGCCACGCCCCCGTCTGTGTGTGTGTGTGTGTGTGTGTGTGTGTGTGTGTGTGTGTGTGGATTAATGATGTGTGTGTGCCGCAGGTTCCTCCTCATCCTCGTAGAGCAGCACCTGATACTCCACCTGCACTGGATAAACAACGCAACGGTGGGTGGAAAACACTGGTCAACACACACACACACACACACACACACACACACACACACACACACACTTACGCACACACCTAGCTGAGTGAATGTGTGTCTCTGTGTTTGCAGATCCTCCAATGTCTTTGCAAGTTTCCTCCACAAGCCCCACCCCCAGCTCTGTAGCTCCTCCTGGACCTTCTCTGTCTATAAGCTCCGCCTCTCTAGACTCCGGCTCCTCCCAATCAGGCGTTTCCTCTGATGTCAGTCTTCCAAGTGTCAGTAGCACTCCGCCCCCTGTGCCAAAACGTGGCAAGGCCCCGCCCCCTCCTCCACCTGACCAATCCCCCCAGGAAGAGCCTGTAAAAAAGAGTCCAGCACCTCAGCCAATCAGATCACAGGCTCCACCTCCTCCCCCAGACCTTTCTATAAAGACCCTGACACCTCAGCCAATCAGCTCACAGGCTCCGCCTCCTCCTACAGACCTTTCTAAAGAGAGCCCAGTGCCTCAGCCAATGGGTTTGCAGCCTGCTGCTGAGCCCCACCCAGAGGTGGAGTGGCCTTTAGCTCCTCCCCCTGTGTCCCTCAGCCCTCCGGCAGGCTCCGCCCAGTGTGCGTTGCCACTGACGATCGGGGCAGAGCTGACGGAGCTGGTGCGGCGGAACACGGGTCTGAGCTGCGAGCTGTCGCGGGTGGCGGTGGGCGTGGTGGTGGGCCGTCTGCAGGGGGCGCTGCCCGGGGCGCAGGTGCAGCTGGAGCAGGTGCTGCAGTCTCTCGCTCTCAGCACGGATCTGCCGCTCGGACAGGTGTGCCACGACCAGCAGCGGCTGCAGGTGATCTTCGGGGACCTGGCGCGGCACCGTGAGGACTCTCAGCAGCGCAGCTGGGCGCTCCACGAAGACCACGCCCTCATCGCCTGCTACCTGGAGGAGCTGCTGCAGATACTGGTGCGCTAGCGCTAGCTCCCCTGTTTAGCCCTCAGGCCCACACGCTATATTAATGCTGCTCTATACCTCTGTGTTTCAGACGGACGCGGACGCAGAGGTGTGTAGGAAGATGTGCCGCGTCAACGAGTTCGAGCCGGTTCTGTCGCTGGTGTCGTACTACCAGATGGTGAGAGGATAAGCAGCGGCACTCATCACTAACGCCGATACAGATCACAGGTCATCAGCAGATCAGCCTCCAGACTAGCGAGTGATACGCTCCGTTCAGAAGCTCGGTCAGATCAACAGGAGCTGCAGCACGACAGTAATCCAGCCTAGAGCTCATAAGAGCCTGGAGCAGCTGTCTGCAGCCGGGATGGAGAGCACACTTCAGCTCAGCCATATTTCTCAGATGAAGGAAGGTGGTGTCTGTGACATGGAGATCAGATGTTCAGTCGTTACGCTGCTGTCTAATATGACACCCAGATCTTCTGCAGTAGCGCTAACGCTAACTCTGTATCCTCTAACTGTAGATTGAGCTGTGAGATCTGCTGTGTGCAGGATTCAGGCTCATTAAGTAATAACTCTGCTCTGAGTTTAAAAGATGAAAATTGTTGGTCATCCAGTCTTGAACATCTCTAACACACTCAGTTAGGTTAGACAGTTGAGACGTCTCGTCAGGTTTAGCGGAATTATATAAGTGAGGATCATCTGCAGAGCAGGGAAGCTGATCTCATGTCCTCCAGGGGGAGCATGTATACTGTCAACAGCAGAGGGCCTAACCCTGACCCCAGAGCACCCCATACTGCACTGGCCTGACCTGTGTGTGTGTGTGTGTGTGTGTGTGTGTGTGTGTGTGTGTGTGTGTGTGACAGGAGCACCGTGTGTCTCTGCGGCTGTGGCTGCTGAAGGTGTTCGGGGCGATGTGTGGTCTGGACGCGGCGCTAATCTCCACTCTGCTGAACTCCGTCCTCACCATGGAGCTGGCCCGAGACCTGCAGACTGACACTGATGGTGCGCATGTGTGTGTGTGTGTGTGTTCACAGCACTGACCTGTGTGCGTGTGTGTTCACAGTGATGACCTGTGTGTGTGTGTGTGTGTGTGTGTGTGTGTGTGTGTGCAGAGCATGAGAAGATGTGCTACAGTGCGCTGCTGATGGCGATGGTGTTTTCCACGGGCGAGCAGATCCCGCTGCACCACTACGGTAAACTCTCTGTGTGTGTGTGTGTGTGTGTGTGTGTGTGTGTGTGTGTGTGTGTGTGTGTGTGTGTGTGTGTGTGTGTGTGTGTCTACAGCATCAGTTGCTGTAGCTCCTCCTCCTCAGTGCTGTAGCCCCTCCTCTCAATCATTGACAGTTACCCATCATCCTGATGTATTTGTTATAGGAGAAAAGCTCAGGGTTGTCTCTGATTTTAAATATTTAGGTCTAATTTTAGATTATCAATTAACATTCCAAAAGCATGCCAAGAAGGTTATTAAAATTGTTCAATTTAATCTGGCCAACTTCAGGCATATACGACCTTACTTGACTAATGAAGCAGCAAAACTTTTCATGCACTCCATGATTTTTTCTCATATTACATATTGTCTTACTGCTTGGTCACATGCTAGCAAAACAGTTGAATCACTTTATAAACAGGCACTGAAAGTATTTGATCAAAACTCTATCAGGTATCATCATTGTAATATAATACAAAAACATTATTTATTGAGCTTTGATAGTATGAAATATTTGGCGGATGCTTGTATAATTTTTAACACTTTAAATGGATTTGCTCCACCTCCATTATGTGAGTTTGTGACACACAAGAACAATAACGGTCAAGCAACACGATCTGTTACCAGGGGAGTATGTGCTGTGCAGTTTAGACGTACAACTTTTGCACGATCAGTCTTCTCAGTTAGAGCCAGTCATTATTGAAACACACTTCCGATTGACTTAAGGGGTGTTACAAATTATTCTACTTTTAAATACAAGTTAAAGAAATGGCTAAAAGCAAATCAAGTTAGTAATCATGTTTAATTCTTTTGTCTAATATTTTAGGAAATTCTTACTTGCATGTTTTTATCTCTTTTTGTCATATGTAACTTTACTGTTTTTGTATGTGTAATGACGTGTTTTTTTATTTTAGGTAGCCTTTTAAAATCTGGCAGGGGGCAACAGATGAAAACTAGTCCTT